>NW_009597667.1:3078-31225 GCF_000690535.1 Cariama cristata | reverse complement strand
GGAATGCCACAGCGACCATGCTGAATGTTCCCAGCCAGACACAAAGGAGCGAGGACAGACAAAAGAAGTGTATCAATACAGACCAGTCAATACAAACATAAAGAGAAATGCAAGATGGGAGCAAGGAGCTTTCCTCGAGATCCCATGAAAACTGAAAACGCAATCCCTAAAGGAAGGACTGGACCTTAGGGCTCCTTCCTTCCCAAAAAGATGTCCTAATCACTATGCTATCAATTCAGATTTTCTTGGAAGCACAAAATCTAATCACGACTTCCTTTTTCAGTTCTACTTCCCCACACTAGCAGTGAAAGAGATACTTCCATGCCCAGTGCCACCAAGGTACTAGTGGCCTGAAAAGACGAAGGTTCAGAGTAAGTCTGGGATTTCTCAGTCCCCCCACAACACAAGAGTTACTTTAGGCGTAAAGCCTGATGGTAAAGACAAACATAGTTACAAAATGTCTAATGTCCCAAAGATTTATGGTTTATCTAGGCTGGCTGCACACAAAAATACAACAGATACAATAAATAAAAGACTATCCCTTGGAATGCTAGTGGAACAAAAACATTACTTCAATGTCCTCCACTTACCTTGTCGGAGTATGGTTCTTCAGTAAGATCAATGTCTTCAGACTGCAACTTGTTTTCTATTACCATCTCCAGATCCATTCCCCTGCTACAGGAGACTTTCCTTGCTGAAGCAGGACCTAGCTTTACCACGTGCTGCTGAACACTAGCAGTCTCTGGGAGCTCCGACAGCCAGGGTGGCAGTGGGCTAGGAGGGGTACTGGGCTCCTGTTCAGATGTCCTATGGACAGGTACCCCGTGACAATCCACGGGAGCAGATGAGCCGGTCTTTTTTACTGGCAAACACGGTGCTTCTAGACTTGAATGGTTCCCACTTGTGGTCATGGGAGGATGATATAATCCATTAGAAAGGCGTTCTCGGCATTTTTTGGCAGGGACAGGTGGCGGCTGAGAAGGATTTTTTGGTTGCATTCTTGCCTCATTTGTGCCTTTTTGCTCAGCTTCTAGACCTCCCTTGAGGACTGGAGCATAATCAGCCTGTGCAAGGTCATGAAAGCCTTTACTTTGTATTTCCAGAGGCGTCCTTGTTGCAAGATGCGTCACTAAGGCAGGCTGAGCTTCACAGTTTTTCAGGGGGAACGGAGCAGGCTTTCCACCTGCAGTCTCCATTACAGAGCAGTCCAATTCCCTAGCTCTTCCCTTCTGAGAACTAGCAGCTCCTTTACCCTGCTTAGCCACCAAGTCATCTACCGTACAGCTGCCTCCATGAGACTGAGGCAGCACAGCAGAGCCAGCTGCCTTTTTTGCTGTATCCAGTGAATCCTGAGGAAAAGAACCTACTTCCTTGCTAGTGTCCTGCAGGTTAGTATTGGATTCTCCCTGGAGATCATCCAGCGAGTGAGACCTTGGCCACAGATCTACACCCTGGGGGCCATCCAGAGTTTCATAGCTCCGACAGACAGCAACCGGTAAACTTCTACGGTTCTTCTTCAGACCCGTAACAGCCGGAGGTTTGACACAGCTCTTCAGCGCACGATGCGCACAACTCAACCGGCTTTCCTTTTCCCCTTGCTGTAGAGTTTCTATTGACTTGGTCAGTGGAAGCGTGGGATAATTTGATAGCTGGCTTCTGCTGAAGTCCTTAAAGCTGTGCTCGCTTGCTGATTTTGAGGGCAGAAGACAGGTCCTTCGAGTTTTACCTAGAAGCACATAAATCACAATCCACCATTAAAAAATAAAATAAATATACAGTGTAAGTAACAGATCACTTCTAAATGCCTTTGAAACAAAATGATTTACTCTTTTTCGTTAACTCTAAATGTACAAGAACTCAGGACCATTTTAAGCATATGAATTTGTGTGTTTCAGCTTTACTTATGAAGAACCGGCAAATGCGACCATGTAAGAAAAATATATTTAAAATACTTAATATCTTTCCTGATCCTCAATTTGCAGAGATTTGAGGTTTAGGTCATGTAAACCTTTTTCAGTGTAGAAATATCCTACAGTTAGAACCGATACCCTATACCCATCATATGAACTGGTTTGACCCCACACAGAAATAACTCAAAAGACCTACCATTTTTTTCTACTCCTCTAATTTATGATATTGATAGTTATGTTCACCTTCTAATGAAGTTTATTAGATTGCTCAGCAAAGCTTTTTTTAATTAAAAAAAAAGACCTTGTTTATTCATTTTAATTACAAAGTGTGGCAATAGTGTTATTTCATCTTTTAAATGAGTGGCAAACTATTTGCAATGGCAAACCAGAGAACAAAAAAGTGTTGGAAGACTGGTTTTGTACCAGTCCCTTTGTAAAGTTACTTCTAGGGACAGCAGAGTTTTATGGCAAAAGGTCTTGTACTATGAGAGGGAGAAGTGATTCCAAAGGGAGTTTCAAGTATGACTAATCTTAGTGCTATTCTCATGTCACAGTTTTTTATCAAAGTGGAAGGTCTTAGAGATGTGGTGTTTTATTAGAACCACTTAAGAGGAGATGACATGAATCAATACGCATCACATGTTCTTTGTAAGCTTTATTTTATGTTTTTGAGATACGCGCCACTGATTTTAGACAGTGAAGTCCCTCAAATCTACTTGACAGAAAAATTCTGATCAAAGGGACCAAGCTCATTAGAGTATTCACTAGTATGAAATACAAGGTCATTTCTCAAATACTGTATAGCTTTTTTAAATTTTATTTTATTTTTAACAAGACAGAAATAAATCTGTCTCAAAGCAGACGACCTCTCAGAATGACAGTACATCCTGAACAGTTATTGTTTTCAGGGTGACAGGGACACTTTCCCCCATGTACAGTAAGCTTTCTAAAATCAAGATAGGTAGATAAAGCTTGAACTTTCTTTTTGCAATGGGAAAAAAACCCCAAAACCCAAGAACAAAAAAACCCAAACCAACAGATTTGGCTAAATGGTATCAAAAGTCCGTAATAATAGGCAATCAATAGCTGCCAGTTAAAGGACTAGTTACTTTTAGAGATCTGAGAAGTTTTGCTAACTTCATTGGAACTAAATTAATCTGGTGTACTTTTAAGCAATAGAGGCTTTCTTCTCATACAGCTTGCCTTCAAAGCTTTATCCTGAAAGAAGCTCAATGCTTGGCTTTTGAATAATACACACTGCTCGCTTTGAATGCGAATGAAAGAACCCGTTTAACTTAAAAGAGAAATAGCTTGCTTTCCTCTTTCTCTTGTCTCTCTGCTCGAGGACTGTAAAAACCAAAATAGGCAAAAAACTAGCAAAGAAAATGGAGGTTACATTTAAAGAGAAACAAGGAAAACATTGCCCTCAGAAAAAGCTGGTTGCATTTACTGGTATGCCAGCAGGGTTATTCTATCTAAAATCAAGGTGGGCCTACAAGGATGAATGCGAGCATACAGGAACTCCTTTCTCAGAAGCTGTACGGTTGACAGTTCACTCAAGCTAAATATTACCATTTCCCCAAAATGCTAAGACAGACACATCACACATTAAGTTGGCTCCCTTGCTAATACCTTGAGTTGAGGTAGCTCAGAGAAGTAGCAGAAAGACTTCTCTGCCTGCACCTTTCCACAGAACTAGGCCACCGCCTTCCGAAAATAACTTGCAACCACATTAAAAAGACATGTGTAAGAAATGTTACACTCATTTTTCAGTGCCTTCAGGCACTAATGTCAATATGTAATGAGTACAGAAAGGAGCGTTCTCCTTCCATTATTCATATTTGCTAGCACATATCTGACTTGTGCAGTAATTCACCATATTGTGTGGGGCTTGCTGTTGCAGCTCGCATAACAAAATCCACGTACCTTCTTTTCAATCTGAAATATTGATCAGGGGTTATACTGGTTTTAGGAAAGTACACTCAGGAACCTCAACACTGAAAGAAAGGTTGTGAGAAATGCTACTGCTGTGCAATATAAGCTCTTACTCAGGCCATACAGGTATCTAGTAATCAACATTTCATTTCTTTAGAACGGGGGTGTGTCTGTGTAAAGACAGTAGCCTGGGAATGGAAAAAAAGAAATGGGCAATAGGAAAAGGAAGCAGCAAAAGCCAAGAAAAATGAGAAAAGAAAAATCTGGGGAAAGTAAAATCAAGTCTTTAGTTTATTCCAGCCCTGTTTTGCATAAAAATACCCCTGTGGAGAGAATGGGAGGAAGTTCAAAACATTTTGTCTATACAATATAGAACTAAACATGCAATCTTTAAGTTCTTTGTTTCAAAATGGTTTAAAAAAAGTGCTGGGTTCAATGCTACTGTTTTGTACAAAGGACAGGGGTTCAGAATGTAATTTCTCTTACACAGATTCAAGTCAAGAGCAGTATCAGGAGGGAAGCTGTGATTTCTCTTTTTCTAGCTATTCCTTCCTTCCTCCTGACTGCCAGGTATAACTTCATTCTGCTTCTGAGACATTAAGAAAGGAAGGTAATACTGAAAATAGACTTATAAATATGTTTTAAAGTTGTCTTCATAAAGTGAAGAGCTATATAAACAATGTCCACAAATGTAACATCCCCTCCCTATCTCAGAAAAAAAACCCACAAAAAAACCAAAAAACAAAAACCCCAAAAAACCCTACAAGGTTTAGAGCGTATAGCTAGTAAGGTTTAAAACACATTTTTAATGTTAGCATTTTTGATAATAATTCATTCTTATGATTCCCTGGTACAGCTAAGCAGTCTAACACCTTTTGTAGTGCTGTCAACCACAGCAGCATCTCTGATTTAAATGTGTGCAGAAGGACACAGGTGCCTGGGTGAAAACTAAGATAGAAAGGTGCTCCTTACACAAAACGAACGGAAAGATTATGTTGTTTCCAGGTTCAGCTCAAGCTACAGGCATGCTTCATCTCTTTTGTTCAATGTTATGGTGCCGTTTTTGTTAGGCAAAGCACTGCCCACCTCTGATGATACTTCTTGTTAATAGAATACAAAGAAGAAACTTTTCAATTCCCTGTCATCATCTGCCTCAGAAGAAAGGAGATTATCTTGAGGAATATTTCCACAAGTACCACAGCTACAGCAACAAACATTCAGTATTCTCCTAATACTTTTTTCTGTATGGAAGATCATCCACAGAAATTTAAGTACTCAAAATCAGACACAGAATGCATTCAGTGCCCTGTCCAGATTTCAGATTTTATTAACTTCACTTTGGCATTGCTTTCTACGGCTATATTTTGTGTGCATTTCAAACAGCTCTGTTGACACAACAAAGATGATGGCACAGTAGACAACCGTAGCCTTGTTGTTCTTTTTACTGATTACAAACCAGCAGAAATGCACAGCACATTGGGCAATGTGGCCACCTGTTCTGTTGCTTCCTTTTCTGACTAATTAGCACTGAACGCTTAAGTGCTTAGGATGCCTACTTGGCACTACGGCAGTCTGGGCTGCAGTTTCTGAACAGCTCAGAGAACACCCTTATCGCACCTGATAAAGCCATGGTTTGTCTGCTTCTTCAGCACTGCGCATTGCACATCCCCTCTCTCCTTAAAAAAAGCTATACAGAACCACGAGAAAAGGTTAAAAGAAGCCAGGCATGATCAGGGACACGAATGACCTATAAGGAATAACTAACAGGCCTTCTCGGCCAGACTTGGAAAGGAGTACGACAGAGGTCTATACACCAACACTGTTAGGTATGGAGGTTCTAAAGAAGATCAGGGATGTTCATAAAGAGAAACAGTTTTAGGAAAATGGATGACTGCCAGGATACAGTACCCAATTTTTGAAGCCCTTAAGTCCTTAAATGATTCATTTCCCAAGAGTACCCGGGGAAGCGTCAAACAGGCTTCCTCTGTTTCTATACTGTTCTCTAGCTATCTGCTCTTGGCCAGTTCTGTGAGAACTAGATTTCTGATACGGTTTCCAAATGTGTCTCAGACAGATGATGCTTGCACACAAAACACGCCCAATAACTACACTGCTGCCAGAAGTCTACAGGAGAGCTTGCTCTGTCTGCTTTGTTTCAAACCGAGGACTGGACTATATGGACTAATGGTCTGATCACAGATGGCTGCTTTCTACTCTTACGCTTTTCCTGTCTAACACTGAATAGGTCACAAAGGGTACGTTCCTTGCTCTCCGTAAACTGGAATAAAAATCACAATGCTGCTGTAAGTACATTGTGGATACCTACGAGAATACCCAAATATTTCTGCAGTGGTACCCCGAGAAGCACCTAGAAAAGCTATATTTGTACCACTGCCACAGTACATAGCAAACCATTGTCTAGCCAGAATGTAAGAGCAGCTCTGAAATCTTGAACTGCTGCCAAAAGATCCAATATCAGCCCAAACCAGGACACTGTACTAGTCATCAAAATATTATGTATAACCATTCCCCAGAATTGGTCTGAAGACCAATTTCTTCTCAGAATGCATTTCCCCTTTATGAAGTGCAGTTTATTATTGCTGATCTGCACATTATGATGTTTATACTAGAAAAATGATTATCCTTAATTTAACAGATGAGAATCCAATGTATTTTGAAAACAATATGCATACAAACAACTATGGTCTGTGAACTTTGCAAGAAGGTGGAGCACATTTTGGATCAACCAGCCTTGACAAAATCTCTGAATTAATCCTTCACCAAATGTTCTTTTCATAATGGTTTTCAAAACAAGCACTAAATGCATTTGTGAGCAAAAATGATGCAGAAATGCAGTAAGCCATACATGAAAAGCAATATAAAAATCATCTGTGGTATTTCACATTCTGCAAAACTCAGACAGAAATATTAGTTTAAATGTAATAGCAACTATCTAAGCAAACAGGCAATGACAATTGCTTTCTAAAGATTTTATTATATTGTTAAAGTAAGGAGAATGTACAGGCAGCAATTTAACTTCAGTGCTACAGCTATCATTATGATGGCACTTAGTGATAAAAAGGAAAGAAAATTGTCACATATGCCATATATTTAGCTGTGACTATATTCCAGCATGCCCACTGTATTGGGATTCATATTCAAGAAAAAAATTCTCCCTGCTTTCAGGAACTTAGTATATTGCCAATTTCAGGCATTCAGCTTCAAAGCAACTGCAATTTTCTTCAATAAATGGTTATTTCTGAGTGGCAGACTGACAGAAAATGCACATACTAAAAGAAAGGTCTTTAGCTCATATTTTAAATTGGAAAAATGGCCACTACACGGGGCATACAGTATCTCTATTTATTCTGTTCTTGGTTTCCTGTTTATGCTGGATGTCAGCGATGAAACCAGGCAGTCTGAGGCCAAGCCATTCCTCAAATGCCTGGAGCGATAATGCCAAACTCAAGCCAATTTGATCTATTTTAGTATTTCGTCCCTAATGACAAGTTTACCCCATCCCTCAAGTAAAGCATGCTCAGTCAGCACAACCACCTGATTTCTTCAGAACAGAGAGCGCAATCTCCATCATCATCTGTCTTGGCAATTTTTCAGTGCATCACCTTTCACTGATGCAAGACATGGCAATGGAAATTGATACCATAAGCATTTTTTTTCATAATTTATTCCTTGCCAACTTCTCAATTAATTTAACTTGCTTGTGTTCATACACTAAAAAGTCCTAAATCTCTGCAGTTGGCTTCTGATCAGAAGAGAATGCAATGTGCAACCTAAGCAAACACAAAAACATGGCCTAAAACAAAGAAAATTTTTTATAAATAGTTTTGGTATGGGTTTAGAAGAAATCCTCCAAATCTCAGTGGAGTTCAACGACTTCTCCATTGCAAGTGGTCCCTTGGACGTGGGCTGGCTTAGTGTCAGTAGTGCAAGCCTCAAGAGGCACGGTTGCATGAGAAAATGATGGGGAGGGGAGAAGGCAGGGAATGGCAGTGAGAGTGTCTGTTGCCTTAGGATCACAAAAGAAAGATGATTTGTGAAATGTGATCTGTTTCCTACCAATGCAAATAAATAAATTAGAAACAGTAGCAATGAAAACCAATGGCTCAAGCCAAGAGGGAAAAAGGCAGCCAGAGCAAAGGAGAAAGGCAAGTATGTAGTAGCTTGTGTTAGCTAGGAACAGGAGCAGAAAGTATGTGAAGTTATCTACTGAAAAAATGCTGCAGGGATTATAAGGCTCATTGCTGTCACCATTACCATTCTCCAGGTTTTCACTGCTTTCGTAGCAGCCAGAATCCCGAGGAGAGCATCCGGTTAGGCCTTGGCCTTCAATGAGAAGTTTCTCCTGAGATCCTGACTGGTCGCTGTTACCTAGAGGATGTGAGAATACAGTGAAAAACAGGCAAACAGAAAATCTGGCTGAACTTCTCAGCTTTCCATTTCTAACACCATTAGAGGAGGGCAACGAAGGTGGTGAAGGGCCTGGAGCACAAGTCTGGTGGGGAGCAGCTGAGGGAGCTGGGGGGGTTTGGTCTGGAGAAGAGGAGGCTGAGGGGAGACCTGATCGCTCTCTACAGTGACCTGAAAGGAGGGGGTAGCCAGGTGGGGGTCGGTCTCTTCTCTCAAGTAACAAGTGATAGGACGAGAGGAAACAGCCTGAAGTTGCACCAGGGGAGGTTTAGATTGGATATTAGGAACAATAACCCCTTCACTGAAATGGTTGTCAAGCCTCAGCACGAGTGTGAGGGAGCAGTGTGGTACATGAAAGCAGAACGGACTGTGAGTGCACCTCAGCTACCTTGGGGACAAGTCCTGCAACTTGCAACCATGGAAATTCACTTAAAATGATGGTGTCAAAGTTCTTTCTAAGACTTAAAAAAATCCCAACACAAAAACAAAAAGCACTGAAAAGAACCAAATCAAGTAAAAAAGAATAAAACCCTAACCCTGACCTACTTTCCATAAGGGACCAAGAGGAAGGATCAGGAGTGGGTCCAGCAAAGTTAGATACTGTCCGCTTACAAAGGGGGAAGGGACAAGGGAGAGACTGGCAGTAAACATTCCTTCCTTCGTTGGTCTGTGCAAAGAGCCAACACTCAAGTGTGGTCCATCCGGGCTGCATAGGTTGGACTGCAGGAATTTACCCAGAATGTTTGGTCAGAAATGATATTTTGTAAAGAAACTAAAACTGGAGCTGAAGACATAGAAAAACAGCTTCATGATGCAAGGATACAGTTTATGCTGTGTTTTTTTCCCCCGCAATAAAATGTCAGAAATGACTATTCCAATTCCTATTCTCAGCACATGAAAGGTAATTATGGGGTGGAACTAAGGGCTGTTGCCCCTCCCAGGTTCCAGCTGTCTGGTCTCCACTTCTCTTTCTCCTTGTCATCCTGATTCGGGAGCTGGAATTTATACTTTCCAACCACCACATCACATAGTTCTTCAAGTTTTCAAACCAAAATTGAAGGGGCCTAAAAAAAAATATTATTACTTCAGGGAAGTGAGCATTCTAAATAGGTCTGCAAATAATGAAGAGAAGCTCATACTAGGTGATGAAAAGCTACTCTGATATAAGTGGAAAGCATCTAATTCTGCAACTGCAGTTCTACTGAGGGGTAGAGGAGGGCGGAGAAAGTGTGGATGCCTCTTTGGGAAATGAAACGAACAAGAAAGCTGCACATCAGTGAAAGCTCAGGTCAGACAGCACTGTCTAGAGCTACTAACCACACATCTCTAACAGAATTAAGCACTGCCCACTTAATAATCAGCTGTTTAAATTGCTGCTATGGCAGTTTAAGCTCAAACAGAGGATTTGACACAGAAGCAGCTGAGAAAGCCTTCACACAATCCATTCCACTGATTCTGCTTGGTGGGATACTAACCTTCTGCTGACACTTAGGGACAAAGGAGAAATTCAGTACTGTCTTAGGCTGCTGCAACTAGGTATTGAGTACATCTAAATTCCTGTCTGAAGCTCCACCTGCTCCTCATACAATTCTACTCTACCATGACTACTGGGTGGATGGTACAGCCCCGCTTCCTCCTGTGCAGCAAAGATGCCATCGAATTTGACTGCCATGGCTTGCTCTGTTTTCCCTCATCTTTGCAACCACTTGCCTGACATCACCTGTACAATGGGCAGAATTGCACTGCTGCACCACAGAGAGCTGGGTCACTGCCTTTCACTCTTTGCACTTGACTGATATATCTTCTCCCTTTGAAAAAAATCGCTGTGTTGTCATGTGTACAACCTTAAGCTACCTGTACAATCCTGCAATTCACAGTCCAAGAATTATATGCATGTGCAGGTAAAATAAGAGAAAGTTTAATTCACATTAACCTTCTCCACAGCCCTCTGGGCTTTGATCTTTTTCTTACACTTGATGACCTCAGTCTCTTCTCTCTAGTCTAGAAGCTTCTTCTTTCCTATTCTCCATACCTCAGCTTCTTATTTTGAGTAGGTTATCTCAGGATTTATTCCTGAACACCAGTATTCTAAAAGGTATGTGTTGTACACTTGACATCACTTGAATAAGTTGGGTAGCAGGGCTCACTTGAATAAAAGAATTCTGGCAGAACAAATGCAAGTCTTAAGTCACTCTTCAAAAATCTACATGTTACACAGGATTACCCTGGAAATAACTACATTAGGAAAAAAGACGATCAAAATCCTGGAACCAGTTTTCTGCTTTAAGGGGTTCACAAGGTTCTTGGCAGAGCTCTAGTAAAAATGAAAACCTCAAACATCCCACGTACTATCATACTCCTGTAGAAGCTCCACTGCTGTGAGGAGAACAGCTCTGTGCTCAGGATCTCGAATGTTCAGTTCATCCAAATCTTCTTCTTCTAAAAGCTTAAAGGTATCCAGATCTTCATAACCATTGAACAGAAAAGTGGGCATGTGCTCCTGCATAAAAGAGGGGAAAAAAAAGAGCTGTAAGACAACACATTTATTCAACTTATTTTGTCAATAAAGATACTAGAAGAGATTTTCACAACCAGCAAAAAAAGCTTGGTGCAAACAACTGTGTAACAGCAAAACTACAGGATTATAGCTTGTATAAACATTGCTCAAATTTCAGGGAGATAGCTGTGCCAGAACTAGAATGCTGCACCTATTTTTGTATTTGGAATGCACTGTATTAAATGGCCTGGGTAGCATGCTACCCAGGTGGACAATGTGGCACAGCTCTGCACAAAGGGAGAAGTACAAAGGGTGAACGACAGCCACACCAGTTTATCCGTAGCTCTTCTGAACAGAAATGTAGAAAAAAACTTCTTCTTTAAAGACAGGGTAACTGTTGTTTTACACTTCTTTCTGGCTTTTGAAGTGCGTTAGCTAGTAGCCATACTATGCAACAATTTACAGTCTCCACGTGCATACAACTTGCAGCCTGCAGCACTTCATCAACCCTGACAGGCAGTTCTGCCTGGCCTCAGCTATTTTCACTCTGCAGCTAAGACCCAATTCTGCTAAGTGGTGTCACCATCCTTAGGATTATGATTCCGCTGCGCAGCTTTTAAAACTAACGACTCCAAAGGTGCGGCGCCCTTCCCACATCAAAACTGAAGGGTAAACAGAAAGGGAGAATTTGGACCTTTAAGTTGATGCGATCCAAGAGATCCTCAACTGACTTGGGCTGGGGTGGTCTGCTTTTCCGGCGTCTCCTGGTGGGTCGCTTCGGCTTCTCTTCCTCTTCATTTAACACGTCCACATAGATAAATTTGAAAGTGCCAACTTTGTTGTTCAATAGGCCCATCCAAGTGCCCATGGGGGGCTTGCTGATTATATCAATGATGTCACCTTTCTGCAGACCAAAGAAGCAGGAAAGCCACTTAAGTATGCTTTCTGATGGATATTCAAGCAAACACACCCCCTTTCTCTTAGATTTTCATGTCCACAGAACGGACAACACTCTCTAGTTTTCAAAAGCTTAACCACAGCTCTTGCAAAGATGTCTGCATATACTTGTTGTACAAATGCAAGAGAAGGGAATTAAGTGACATGCCTAAGACCACAGAGCAAGTCAACAACAGCACCCGGAACAAACCCCAGCTGTCCAGATTCAAACCTGCTTACACCCCAGTAGTGTATTGCTGCTCTTTTGTACCAATGTCTCTAAGCTGTGCAGCTATCTGAAACCGCTGCAAATACGAACATGTTCAGTGTATATGGGCACAATCTCACATCCAGTCACCTAAGGAAAGGAGGTGTATGCAGAAGGAATTGTGCTTTTCCTAATGTCCTCCTGACCGTAACAAAGAAATGGATGCAAAACCGGTTTTGTATCCTTAAAGGGATTACTTTACGTGCATCTGCTTTAATAGGAATTATCTGCCCTCGGAATTTTTAACTAATGAATGTAGGAAGTTAGATAGTTTGAATCGAATACAGCACAACTAAAAATAATAAAAGCTGATATCCAGAAAAATTAAAGGGGGGTGACAACTCACAGTCAGCAAAGTAATTCAGTATTAACTCAAAACAAGTTATATTAACTGAAACGTCTTTAAGAGACACTATGTGCAGGCACATCCACATGTCTTCCAAGGATTTTGAAAATTTTTCCATTGATGGATTAATTCATCGTGGCAGATAAGTATTTTTCCATTCTTTCAAACAAAATCCTTGTAAAATGGAAATGAATTGTGGCATATTTTTATTTTTCCACAAACTAAAGACGCAAGTGTCTTTCCCTGGACGTGGCAAAATACTAATACTTATGTTGTTTAACATTTTGCTGTAATTCAAGCAAATCTTAAATATATCGGAGTAAGACAGGTTAAAGGGCTTTAAAACCACATGTAAACTCATGCAAAGACTAAGAATTGTACAGTTCTTGCAAAGAGTTCTTAATTAAGAATTTTGCCAAAATAACGTTTGACCCCTTCAAAACAGATATAGCTGGTACCTTCAGCTTTAGAGAGTCTGTATCATAAGGACTTGGAGTAAAATCGGTGTGAACCCTGGCTCTTCCACAAAAAGGTCCTCTGTAAGGAGGCTCTTCATCATCACCATCTTCTGATTTCACGCTCTCTCTGTTGCTAGTTGAAGAATCTGTTGTGCTCACCGTCTGACCACCTGGGTGAGAGACATAGTATCAGTCCACAAAAAAAGAATCTCTTTGTGAAGAAGGTTCAGAAACAGAGGCAAGACAGAAAATGGGTCTTCGGTCTACAAAACATGGTAATCGAAGTTAAAAGTCCTTAAATGCTGCTATTTCTTGTACACACACATGATGAGAGAGTTAGTTAATCTGCTTTGCACTCTGGTTTTCCAAAATTCAGCTCCTCAATATTAAACTGAGAATCTGTTTAACTAGTATCTCATCTATGGTACATCACACGGGATATCATCTTTCTGGGAAATTTTGCCCACAGAAAGGCACAGTGGTGTGAGGAAAATAAGCTCTGAATCCTGCAGGAGGGCTCCAGAATCCTCATGTCCAGAAATTGGGTTTTAAGGCAACACTTTGAACTGATACTACAAAAAAACCCCACAAACCCGAACACCCAAACCAAAACCCCAGTTGATTTTCAGAACACACTTTCAGTTATTTAAAAATGGAGCTTTTTCTTCAGTTCCCCCCCCCGCCCTTATGTTCTTACTTTCTATTAGTCAGTAAATCATAGTGAAGCAAGTTCACACCATCTCTGTCCCACTTAATCTCTGTTTTGTGTAGCGACAGTCTTAACCAGAGACGTTTGAAATAATGCTCCTCTAACCAGTTAATGAGAGAACCTCAAGGCCTCTCTCTGGAGGGGGGGTGCGAAGCCCATCAGGAGTGCCCAGGAGAAACCTAGTGTAAAGATGAGCCTGTTTGCTACTAGCCAAGGACTGTACTTCTCGCTCCCATCATTTATATTATAACAGCAGGACCCAGCAGACCCAGCCAGAAAGCAGGATTTCACTTTTCCAGAGCTCTGTATAAACACAAAGCAAAAAAGATCGTCTCTGCACCAGAGAGCTTACGGTTCTTTGTAAACCCTTAATGACTAACCCATCAGCCTTTCTACTTTTTAACCACTGCTTCTGCTTTGACTTTCTCCGATTCTGCTTACTGTGGAGATCTCTGCTCCCTGAAGCCACAGAAATGGAGCAATGCAATTACAACCGAACTTACTCATTGAGCTCTGACCGCTTAAGGAACTCCTCAGGCTCTCTACTGAGCCACCGGCTTTCAGCTTGGGTTTGTCCAGGGAGTCAGCATCTGCCGGCGGCGACTGCGGGGAACCGGGCACGACCCCAGGGCTGGACTCCTGAGAGAGATTGAACCATTGCAGTTTGGTAAATGAACACAAGCACTGACAGGAGCTGCTCATTTCCCTCCAAGGAAAGAGATTCTGTTTTCCTGCTCTTTACCAGGCAGGATGAAATCTTTTATGTTTATCTGCTTATTTAGTGGTACTCGGTTGTGGTAGAAACCCCCCTTTATTAGGCATGATAGGAGGGACAGGAGCAAACAGTCCAGTCTGAAAAAGCTAGCATTATAAGTAGAAAGAAACATTACCCGAAACTCCCAATTCAAAAGTTTTAATGACAGATCATATTTTTGCCAGCAGTACTTGCAAAACAGCTAACGCCAAATTCAGCTTTCTGAATCAGGATTTTGTACAAAGATGAATACAAACAAATGAGACAATGCAAGTGAGACACACAGCAATATACTTTTTTTTTTTCAGTGAATGGTTGATATCTTTGGTCATTTACCTTGAAGAAAAAAAAAATTAACCAGAAAATGCAGCCTGTGCATAGTATAAAGAGTCGTAAACATACATGCATGAATATAAAAATATTCTGCTACATGTGCAATAGGTGAGGTAATTTCTTTTTTCATTCAGTCAAGCATTACAGGAAATCAAAAAGGGCCTTTCTTGAATTGAAATTCTGTCAGCCTCTCTGAAGCACAGTTAAAGCAAAGCAGCAGATACTTATGGCCAGAATAGCTTTTGCTTGTTTTTTTGAATGCAGAAACAGATACTGGCACATAGTTTGAGTCACGATGCCAGAAAGGCACAGATATTCTAAAACAATTGTCCCCAAAAGTTTGAAAACAAAAGAACTGTAGATTGCATACAAGAGGAGTTTTTGCAGAGATGTGCGGTCATAAAACTTTGAGATGAAAGCTATTATTTGCATGCCGCAGAATCATCAGGGAAAAAAAAAAGTCATTCCAGCATATGACTTCAGATGTCAAGTCACTCTTGGAGAAAGCTGGAGAGCAGAAGTACTGCTAACCCACTGCAAACCAATTTCTCAAAGTATCCCTTTCTTAGGCAGACTTTGCAGAGCAGCACTGTAAGGCCACTCAGACACCAAAGCATCTTATCAATATCAAATCATGTTAGACTTTAAAATGTTTTAATTGTAAATTTAAATTAAATAACCATAACTGTAGCAGTGCCCCTGGTTATGAGTAATTACAGCTAATAGTCCTACAGGAAAGAGACTGTAATTTTGCAAAGCATTGCATAAAGCCAGCCATGTTTCTGCCTCTCCGTGCTGTCTCCAGATTCTGCAGTTTGGGGCTGTTATTCTGAGTGTTAGGAACCGCTCCTTTTACGGGCACTAAGGCTTCACAGGAACACCACAAGGCAGATCTCCCTTCCCACTGACACTTCCCCACAGCTGCCAGCGGCCCCGGCCCCGGTACGAGGCCGCTCGGGGGCGACGTCCGCCCGCTCTCCACGCTGCGAGGGGCAAGACTGGGTTTAAACACAAGACTGGGTTTAAACACAAGACTGGGTTTAAACACAAGACTGGGTTTAAACACACGCCCAAGAATTCTGGACGCTCCACCAAAGCAAGAAAGCCACAGTGTACCAAAAGAGAAAGAGACAGCAATTGTTCCTAGGCCACTGAAATTCAGAGCCTAATTTACAACTAATGTCCTTCAGGTTTGCCTTTAAGAATAAGCTATAAAAATCTGTAATGAAAGAATAATAGGAAAATCTTCTGTGGATGCCCCTTTCTGACTACATTGTGCATCTGTTTTAATGGGCTGCTGCAGAGGGCAAGCTATGATGGAGAAGGGATCTGTAACAGCAGAGAGGAACCGTGTATGTGAAGTTATGCCTGGAATTTAAACAAAGGTGTAAATTGCAGATTAAATGTATTACTGTGACCCTGTGTCACAGACCGGTTCCCTTAATAAATAATGATGATAGATAAATAAATGGAAATACAGAGCGAGATGTGTAATGCCATCAACCACAGGCTTCTGCTGATGAGGTACTTGAATGAAAATCTGAAAATGCATTTTCCTGGTTTGGCATCTATAGGAAGCCATTTCACAGTGAGGGATTTTATAAGGACATAGGAATAAGCCACGCCACATAGTCTTGTTAGAAATTTCTTCAGAGATGCCTTGAAGCATGGGAATCAATATTGATTATCACTTCTACACTATTAAAGTGGATTCCATCGCGGACCTTACGTACCTGCTCAGACAGAGAGCTGCTATATTTTTTAGACATCCTTTTCTTCATGGTTTCTTTTACAGACTTCACCTTTTTGCCCAGAGATATACGGGAGGCAGAGGGTGATTTGATCACTTCTTTATAAACAAAGTCTCCTTCTTTGCCCTGCAAAATAAACCAGGGTTTAAGCCTACAAAATACAAGACCCATTTTTTTCCTCAGTCAGCAGTCATTGCAGAGGTATCCAGGCAGACACAGGACGGCAGCATGGTGTCCTCTTTACTGCTCTAAATTCACTGTTGAGACCTTGTGCAAACCACTGTGCCTTACTCCTAAGGCCTGATTTGTAACCTTTACTGCAGGTACTGCATGTGGATGTGTTGGGGTCTGTGAGGATGCCTTTATCCCTTTGGGTTTCAGGTAAGTATTTGACCTGGTAGAAAACTCCACGGTTTCAGGCTAAGCCCTCCTGACAGGACATACAGCAGTAGTTGTGGCTCATGTTGGTCAATACTACATGCAGTTTAACAGCAGTAAAGGTACCTCTGAGATCCTAGCCAAATATATATTTGTGTCTGTATATACATGTGGATACCTATATTTGGTTACCCAAATCTGCTTTTTATTTTTAGACAGGCATTCAGTTAACCTCTCTTGATGACCATCTCTGTGGTTTTACTGTGGATTGTTTATAAAAAAAACGCAAAAAAAGCTACTAAATCCATCAACCACGGTAGAAGGTTACACTTGCACAGCTATTCTTAAGACACACAGCAGGGTACTGCCAAACTAAATTGGCTCATCCATATACAGTGGATGACAAAGGTCGGCTGCTTTGAATGCATTTAACCTTTTCTAAACCAGCTTAAGATACCTAGCATTTACTTGCGCCACAAGAACACATGAAGAATTAACATGGATCAGTCGACATTTTGCCAAACTTACTTGTATGACTCAGCCCTTATTCAGACTGCCCAGGCAGCATGTTAAACACAGCCTTTCGTTCTGCAGCACGTCAGGAACCACGGCAAGGCAGCTCCATTAGAGCTACTACCAGCACCCTCCATTGGCAACGGTGGGTGCACTAAAACCGACAATGTAAAAAGGACCAAAATCTGTTTGCCCAAATAGATTGACTAGTGAATTTGGTCTCCAACTTGCTTCAATAATTCTTCTGAGGACAATTTAGGTACATAACAAATCCCAAAATAAGTGTACGCTACATTCTACATAAAATATTTTTCTTTTTTTCTAAATTTATGTATGTTTGCTACTTTACTAATGTTCTCCCAACAAGCTTCTCTGAAATTCAGCTGATACTTCATTTCCGACAATTCTGGTTTTTTTCCTTTACAAGTCGTTTGTAACTTTGGTAACTTTTGGTCTTTTAGCAGAAACTAAGGACAGCTTTTTGCCTTATGTTTTTGGAAAAAAATGCTTCCACTTAATGGACTTAAATGTTTTCAAGGAAAAAAACTTTGATCTGCATACGTTATTCTGGTGCACTGCATCTCTCCCACTACTGATGCTAGTAGGGAAAAACGTAACATCTAGATCTCACACTTTTCTGTATCAAAACCAATCTGAACAAAATATGCCAAACTATCTACCTTTAAAGATAAACACTGTAAGTTTGGAAGTTAACTTTTTTACTGAGTTTGAAATGGATGAATAAAATAACCACCCACAGTTTTGGCCAATTTAGGGGTAATTTATGATGTTAAAAAAAAAAAAATCAGAAAAACAAAAACATCCCCCAAAAAACCAGCTGATGTAAAAAATAATATAATGCTGGCACATGTAAAAATGTTTCACAATTTAGACTTAAGTGAACAGAGAAGTTATCAGAGTCAACGTTGAAACAGAAAAGAAAAACATATATGGGCAAAAGGAAAAATATTTTGGCAATTTCATTTGATATCATGTTCTGGCTCATTTCTGTTCTGTTATTTTTGGCCACAGGCTGACCAACAGGCTGATCAACATGAGTAACATAAACTGGAATTAATTAAAAACACAAAGAGCTCTGAGATCAATTGTGCAGCACCCAGCACAATGGGATCGTGGTCTACTCCAGAGCTCTTAGATACAATGAGAAAACAAATAATAAATCTCTTACATAATGACTTCCACCCAAAAAACTTGCAGATCTTCAGCGAATGAAAATTTGCCTCATCATTCCAAATAGTAAATATTTTTACCAAGAAAGTATAGTATTGTATCTTTTGCCTGGGGTGATGCTCTGAGGAAGTCAGACGTAAGAAGAGCCCACAGATGTGCCTCCAGATCTGTGCTTTGATCACTTGTTCCTGCCTCTTTACACATATGGTATATAAATACTTATACACCCATGGATATGGGTGGGTATGTTATTCTCAGAGCTAAGGAAGTTTGAGGTTAACAAAGATACTCTGCTTTCTTGGATCCCCAAACTGTCATTACAGACCTAAATTACACTTCAGTCTATTCTAACTCTATTGCGTGTTTCATTTTATGCTATTTCAAGTCTGCACCTTCTTGTCTTAAACTCACCATTTGGTCAGAACTGTTTCCAATATGAAGGGAACGATTTGTCAAGTCAAATCCTCCAAAGCTACAGGTCCTCTGAAAAAAAAAAAAGGGGGGGGTGGATGGATACAGTTCTATCACAACGATTAGCTCACTCAAAACATCTGTGATTTGGAGAACACCAGTGAAAACACAAATGTCTGCAAAAATGGAAACAAACAAACAAAAGGATGAGAGATTATAAATCAAGAAATCTGTTACAAAGCAATTTGAGTCATTTGTCTCTTCCAGAGACAACTCTTTGGCCTAAGGTCTGCTGCTGTTGAGTCATCTATTGCCTGCTCTTCTTTTTAAAAAGAAAAAAAGACTTTCTGGTCTGAGGAAACTGCTGATCTTATGCATCAAGTTGTCCAGGGTGCTGGCAACTCCACCTCAGCATCCCCATCTGCCTTCATAAATAAGTCCACAGTAGCACTGAAACAGAGAACCACCGATCTTCTAAAGCACTGAATAACCTACCTTCTGGGAATCGCTGCATAGACTCCATTTCCACTGAAATACAGGGAAACAGTAAAGGCCATGTGGGGCAAGCCCTCGGTAAGAGGAGGGAAAAGCCAGCCCAGCTATCCATAAGCATTGCATCCCCAGAGACTCAGCAAGCCCTGATTCCAGACGAGGCGTTTCCCCTCACACCTACGTGGTGGTACATGGCAGGCCTGCTGCTCCTGGGAGAAAGCACGCTATGTTTATGGTGCCACGATCACCTGGTGGAGTGGCCCAGTTTTGGCTGCATGCACAGGTGCAGTTTATCATAATCATCCTGAATAAAAAAACAGAATCAGCACTATGACACTGCTCCCCTCCCAAGAGCAGAGGGCAACCAAACTCAGTAGAGTTGCATTTCCACAGCCAAGCATTGTTTAACAGTGGCAGATGAGTCTCTGCTAAAGCTTCAGTACCACCTGAAAAGAGACCAGACACTTAGGGGGCTCAAAGAGAAGCCAGCTTTTGCTTTGCAATCCAAAAGGTAAAACCTTTGACTTTTTATTTGGCCACTGAACAACCAGCTGCACAGTACTCAAGTATCGGGCCCTATAAGAAGTCTCTCAAGGCAATCCAGGGAAACAAAAGCATGGCAGTTACAATTTACTTGCATAACTTCAACTCTGGGCTCTGAACGCGGGTTGCGGGACAGGCAGATGTCTATTCTACGTATTCTCTTTGGAGTTAGAGTTGAGACAAACAGGAGGCAGAAGATCAACCACTTGCAAACCCTAAGTGCTTCGGGTCTGAACCAGCCAACAGAGTAACTTCAAAGACACCTTAAGACTCAGCTAAACATCGGATCAGACCTACAAAGGATTGCCCAGCCAGAACCGTGAGCGTGTACTTGGGAGCCAGCAAAGACCCACCTCCTGAGAACTCCCAGTCTGCTTTGACAAACTATTAGGAAGAAGCAAGCTCTATAAACTGTGCCACTTAATAAACAATTACATCAATTAGTTCTATTAAAGTAAACGTTCTTTCTGCCCCATTCACTGCTGATCAGACACTAATAGCTTTTAAAAAGTTTTCTTTTCTAGCTTTTATGTTGGGTGCTGTATACCTACAGTGCTTGAATGACAGTTTGTGTATCCACTACAACTCTACTAGAACTCAAAGCCAGCTTTGTCCAGGCCCCACACACATTAAAGAGCATGCTGTGATGTAGAATTTTAAGTGTTTTTTTCCAGAAGGCAATGTGACTATGGCATAGCTTTTAAAAATTGTTTTCGGAAACCATTTGAGACCAACCACAAGTAGTAAGATAGTTTTTAAAGCACAGCATGTTTAGCTACGAGTAGTGTCACCCTTTTGTCAGGAGTCCATTCTAACTAATCCTACAGCGTATGGTAATCCCAGCAATGAAGAGAGGACATCTGGAACTGCTCTGAGCAAACTTGTCTGTCAAACCAGCCAGAGCTCCTCCTCAAGCAGTCTTCTCATAGAGCAAAATGTCTGTTGGTTAAAAACTTCTGAATAAATACACCATATTAACGATGTTTACTGTTTCATTATGGACCTCCCATACATTTAACATTTGACTTCCTCCTTCAGATTCCAGTAGTGACTCTGGCAATACTGTACCAAACAAAAGGTCTGTGCATGAGGAGAGGGATATTCAATGGAATGGCCATGCAATCAAAAGTATTATCGTTTTGGGAGAAAATAAAAACTGATGAGATTTGAAAATTTCATGCATGTCCAGGTCACTGAAACAAATATAAACGACAAAAATGAATGGCAAGGCAAGACAGAGTGACCAGTTCCACTGAATACATAGGCATTGCAATTTCCCTGAGGTTGCAGTAAACAAACATTAAGTGTTTCTAGGAAGAAGGAGTGGCATTAGTTGAAGTTTGCCAGCTTTTTGCAGTTTAAGGAAGAAGTGTGTTGAAAAAGCTAGTAAAAGCAGCATCTCTACCATTTATCCCATTCAAACGAAGGTGGAGGAGCAGTTGACTGAGGCGATCCTCAACAACAACAAAATGCTATCCATTTCTTCTCTGTTTGTATCTCTGTGAATAAGCAAAAGTCAGTCCAGGTGGTTTTCATAATGAAATCACTACAGTAATAACTACTTATTGGAAGAACTGAAAACCTTGTTTCTGTCAACTGTATTTACAAAGAGAGTTTCATAGTGTATTTTTAATTATGGGGCATCTCTAGCACATACGAGTATGCTCTTTTGCCTGAGATATCCCTATTATTCAACCCACAGAAGGACAAGTAAGGTTTCTCTTACTATTCTAATATCCTTATGGGAAAACAATGTCTTTTGAGTACAATGTCTATGAAAATAAACAGCACCCTATGAGTGGCAGGGCAAGTAGTCAGTGCAGAAGAAATAGTGAAGCTGCCAAGAGAGAACATGTGTAGTATTGGGTAGGAAAAAAACCCATCTATTTTGTGGCCAAAGAGCAAAATGTGAACGATGAAGGCTTGGTCACCTCCCACAGGTTATTCAAGGAGATCAAGGCCATGATTCTTATGTTGAGAACACCTCACACCTGAAGAAATGAAGCAGATGCCTCTCAAAATAAAATCTGTAGTTCAAGAGGAAAAGCTGTTTCTACTGTATTGTTTACTGGAATATCTTGCTTAATGTCATGAATGCACTGCTATTTCCACCCGCTGAAGTAGGGAACATATCTACATTGTGAACTAGACAACGGACTAGCTGACTCAGCTTTGGAGATCTGGCTGGCCCCAAAGGCAAGTTCCTAGGAAACTCAGCATCATGGTTAAGAGAACCGTCAAAACTAGGTCGTATAATCAAGAAGCCACTTTGGACCTCTCCGGAGTGCTCAAATCACTTGATTTCCCATTGTACAGCACCGTTTCCTCTTTTTGGCCACCCCTTGATCCCTCTCCACAATGCTCTGAGTGAAGGTGCCACCTTCAACCCATGCTAGGAAGAAGGAGCAGTGGGCAGGGACAGAGCAGCAGGGGTACTTCTTGTGGCGGTGAGCAGCAAGCAGGAGGGCAGTGTCTATGTAACGTAAAAGTCCCCATCTTTCTGCAGCTGTGCGTGTAACAGAGAATACAGAGCTAGGTGGGTGAACTGATGAGATCCAAACTGAGAAGGGCAGGGCCAATGTGAGGCAATGACAGCAGAAGCAAACAGAGCACAGTTGACTAAGGATGCTCTAATCCTCTGAAACTTTTGTTCATCTCTCGGTACCCCTTTAAGAGAATACCGACTCCCAAAGCATCACAAAGAACATGTTTATAGCATCTCAAAGCTCCTCTGCTCACCAGCGATCTCAATTTCTGCACTAGGTAAATTTTAAAAGCAGCATTTTGTCATATTTGCTCTCTCTCATTGAGTTATTCTGTACACATAAAACTGCAGACTCAACAAAACTCTTCTCTGACGGGATTATATCAAACTCATCCCTTACACCTGAATTACAGTGCTTAAGAGTTTCTAACAGCAAGGAAAGCAGAAGCACTGAATTTTAGTTAAAAGTATAAAGCAGGAAGTGTTGACTGCAACCTCACAGAAACTGGAAGACCACCTTCATGACAACTGACTCACAGACTTTTGGTGGATTCTCAAGAGAACCCTTTTAGTACAGCGATCCACTGTGGCAGCCCACTTCCTCTTGGCCTCCTCATCCTCCTCCAGCAGGCATCTCCTCAGGTCCTGCTTGTCGGCCTTGCTCAGGGTCCTGTCAGTAACGGGACGCACCAGCTGTGAGAGGTTGAGGTGACTGTATAGGCTTCTCTCCACCACATAGGTGATATTGAACTCGCTGACAGAACTGCGCCCTCGTAGCCTTCTGTTTGGGAAGCCGCAACCTCCACCCCCTTTCGTTTTGTGACGTAGTAATTGCAGGTCGCAAGTTGCGGGGGATGCTCCTTTTCTAGCAGGGCGCTGGCAAAGAAAAGCTCTGGAACAGGAATAGTTAGTATCCATTTTCTTCAATCGGATCTGCTTCCTTACACTCTGAATCTCCTCCAGGGACACCAGAAGATGGTGCTTGTGCCTGTTGCTTTCATAAAAGCAAATGCTTTCTGTACTTACCCCGTGGCTCAGTGAGCCGAGGCTCTTCTTCATTTCCCCATCTGTCAAGGAGCGGCAAACTTTCTGGGTCTTCTCCTCTTCTGGGTAAGAGAAAAATGTCCCGAGTTTCTTGGGAGGCTTGATAAGGCCACGGCTATCAGTTTTGCTGAAGGTCTTCACCAGCTTCCGGTTAGCTCCCCACGTATCAAGACTGCTGGATGAGGGAGAAGTAGTAAGTGAGTCCGAGTCATCCTCTGGCTGCTTTTCGCAGGAGCCATCAAAGTAGAACTGCTTCTTGTGAACTCCAGAGTAAAGTGCCGATCTGTCATCCAGTATAGGAGAGTTGTCAAGTGAGTGCTCCTCCACACCTACAGGGACAAAAGCAGCACAACGCATGTCATCGTTCAAAATTCTCCGAGATGTTTCCCTGTAGAGTCTTACTGTACTTATTTAAGGTATCAGCCACTTAGAATGGAAGAAAACTCTTCCTGATATAAGCAGCCCAGAAGGTATTTGCAAGTGGAGAAATCTGAAGTAGTTCCTTCCATTTGTGAAGTGAGAGATCTGGGATGAGTTAACAGTAGACTGACGACAGCACCCTGTAAGTAAACTCATCGTTATTTTAAGTTTCTCTTTCATCTGCAGCTAAGTAAGACCACAGATGCTCTCGCTAAGAACCCCTTAAAAGCTGGAACTGGGATCTGTTTCTCACGTTTTTCTTCTGATACTTGCACCTGACGCTCAGCTCTAGTGAGATTACAATAGGTCAGAAGTATACCCAGGTATTAAAAACCAAACAAGTATCTCTCAGGTCCCATTTTCCAATACCCAGTGCTGCTGCTGCTGCAGAAAGCAGTATTTTTCCCAGAAAGTTATGGAGCTGAGCTCCAGGATGAAACTGAAAGTTCTGGGTTTTTGATAGGGGAAGAGGCACTGATTTTAATCACACAGAATTTAAGTAAACAGATCCAAAGAAAAAAAAGTAGGTCAAATCGTGGGTGTGCCAATTTCAACGGTATCCTGCTAATGACAGAAACACTTGGTTTTCACCAAATACGTACTTCACAGAAAGGGAAAACGACTTTCTGCAACACTAGTACTAGAGATGGGCAAACAGCCGGGTCTCCTTGGAGCGGAGCGAAGGGAATAAAGGACCTGAAACTGCAACTCCTTTTCACCTTTATCATTTAAGAAATCATTTCCTCTGATGTTTTCTTCTGAGCAAAGTATAGGGTCAGGTATTAGATGCAGTAACAAGGGAAGAGTCAAACATGAGTACACATCCTCCTCAGTCCTGACAGATTTCACAGCATGCGTAAGTATGTATCAGAAACACACAGAGAAATGTGACTGTACTTATTTCTTGCCAAAATACATTTCTTGCCTGACCGAACTTTGCCTTTGTCTCCGATTGCTTCCCCAGTCTTACAGCAGAGTGAAATTTGAACCATTACCAAAATACCTACAATTTACTAAACTCAACAACAGGGGACACAATTCGAGATGAAAGATTAGCTACTGTGTACAGGCTTCCTCTCTCACCTTCAGGTCTCTCTGTTGGCAAAACATATTTGACATATATTTGCTGAAACCTAAGATGCTATTTTATCAAGATAAAATTTGCTGTGACAGTGAAGGGACAGCGGATCACATCTGACACACAACTTTCACTCTTGAGAACTTTTCCGGGGCAGGTCTGTAGACAGGAGCCTGGTTTTGACACCACTTTCACCGGACTGTCGAATTTGCTCTTTTTCCCCCTCTACTTCTCAATTTGAACAGAAAATAGACGTCCTCCTGGGACCAAATACGTGCTGATAAACAATTTTAGTCCACTGAGTAAATATGTTTTTAAAGAGCTTGTAAAATATGCATTGTGTGTCAACACTGTAACAGATGTTATTTGGAGTGAGTCCATGACACAAAGCCGTAATGACACAGATGGAGATGTGATCTGTTTTTAAATACTATATAAGAACGGTGCCCAGGAACTAGGGAGTTTCAGTTATTTAGCTCACTAGGAGCAGACTAACACAAAATACACATGGATTCAGATTTTGGCACGTTCTAGCGAGTATCAGATCATCAGTGTGATAACAGAGTCAATAGTAGAAATGTGGGAGAAGGATCTGGGACTAGTGCACTTTTCCTTAAAAACTACAGTAACATACAAGGGACATTTGGCAAAGTTGTTCTTTGTGAAGAAATTGTTGAGGAGGATTATGAGGAATCTTTCTTCTGCAGAACTGCAGGTCAGTTTTCAAACCAAACCTACTCTCACACTTTGTTAAGGCTGTTGAACACTGATAAATTTACTGAAATTCTACTGATGTCACTCAACCAAATTTTATAGACAACTCCCCAAAACCTAGCCATCTAGGATTTGACATTACTTCACATTCATAACAGATTCAAGTAACAGCAGCAAACAGCTCAAGAACTGATCCTGCCAGCTGCAGGTAACTCGGAAGGCCAGACAGCAATCCCCAAATCTGACCACAGTATTGTTTGTGATCTTGCAGAGCCCTCTGGCACATCCAAACGGGAACACAGACCTACATTATGAAATATGGGGACGGACGGCATTTATGAAGCACTTTTAATTTGTCACATGAAAACTTGGATGCAGGGAGAATTTACTGAAAGAAAAGTCATAGATATCTACTCCCAGCGTAGGCTTGGTACCTAAGGGGCCTTCTACTTACGTAGAAGTTATGCAGAAGTAATCCATGTTGTTATTTAGCAATAATTGGTTCTGCGACAAGTTTCCCAAGAGCCAATCTACTAAGGAACTCCAGATAAAGTGCAAACTCAGAGTTATAGATCATTTATTCGCAAAGCCTGGAGTTAAAACAGAGAAGACAGGCAGGAGATGGAGAAAGAGGGAAGCATAACAATTGGCTCCAAAAAACATTTGCTAATTCAGTGATTCTTCTCTGGGGGACAGGGGTGGAAAACTGTGGGAAAAAAACCAACTCTGGAATGAACTGGGACACCTAAGTGAAAAACTGAAGGAGAAAAGGAAATAAGGAGGTGAAGCGCTGTCAGAGAGGGAACAGAGAGCAAACCAACAGTTAACGTGCTTTAGAAAAAGTCAGGTCAAAGTGCAGGAAGGGGCCTGCACGCCCAGCGGCCCCTGGGCTGCCTGCTCCTGCAGCTCCCAGCCCTGCAGCCTGGCACGGATCGCTCCCTGCAGCTTCTCCCAGGCCCACAGAGGGAGGGGGGAGGACAGGCCTCTCTGGGGTCCCTTCCCCAGATCAGGGAAAAAGCAGCCTTGTTTTGTTTGCCCTTTCTCATAAACCGTGTTTTTGCTTCCAAGGTAACCCAGCTTTATGCTCACCCTATGAGGTGACAAAACCTTTTCAGCCCAAAACAGCTGCCCGGTCCAGAGCTCTAGACTGGCCATGCCTTTCATGCCAGCAGTAACACCATCATCACGCAGGAGAGGCCTGCGTGATGGATCATAAACCTGCCAACAGCTTCCTGCCACATACCCAAGAAGATGCACACATTCTCCTTATACGCACGAGGAAGGAATCGTAATACAGCTCAGCTCACTGCAATGCCGAGGGGAGTCACCGAATGCTGCCGGGCAGGCCACCAACACAGAGGGGTTCCCCACAATTCCAGTGAGGACTCAAGCAGGGCTGTGCAGAGAGGCTCCTGAGGCTCAGGTTCGGTTAATCTGAGTGCTCACACACGGACACAGGTCATCCGGAGTTAATTCTGCAGCACGGCCTTCCCAGGGGCTGAACTCTGCTTCCTGTTTCCCCACCCTCCTCCTCCTCCCTTCTCTCCCCCTCTCTCTTGGCAGCAGGACTGATTCAGAAGCCAAACTGCAAGCAGGCTCCCCCAGAAGTAGGAGTTAATATTACACAAGGCAGTCGCTATCCCACATGAATGTCTGACAGAGTTTCTGTACTTTTGCCACAGGATGATGCCATGTGGCACACAGGTAGCCAGCCGCTACCCTCCCAAAACCAGCCAGAGCTTCACCTGTGTGCCCTCACAGGCCTTGGAGGAGGGAGCAATGTGGTGGTGGCTCTGCTCACCTCCTTGCTGAGCCTGCGGGGCAGCCAGTTGGGATTGCTCCTAGTCTCATTCCCTCCCCAGCATGGGGCATAAAACATAAACCAAGTTCTAATCTCTTAATGAGGGGCTCTCCAGTGCTGCTCTGGGAATACCAGGAGATCAGCAGTAACCGCATCCTAGGCTGTCACCTTCCTCCTTCCACAGTCTCAAAATGCAATTCCTTGGGTAAGGCATGCACCATAGACAAGGCAGTCTTTCCTACTGTCCCTTAAGAACACTCCACCCCTCCCTCCCCCAGCCCTCCACCTTCTGTCTCCTCTCAACAGAAACATGTACTCACACACACAGTTTTAACCACATGCACGTTGGTTTTTACCTTCTGTGCTGGGTTTTTTCATCTCTTCCACTCTTATGAGTTTCTTCCTGACTCTGCGAGTAGAATTCACCAGCTTGTGCAACCTCTTAAACTTCACCGACTCCTCTGTTTCATCATCGGATTGTTCTCTTGACTGGCAAAGAAACAAAGGGAATATTAATAAGCAGTAGTTCCACGGCTTGCTCCTTCACGTCAAGTTAACCCAGCTCATCCGCTGCGCTGTATCAATGCAGCTCTGCAACTGGTGTTATATTTTCAGCCCAGGTCAGACAGAAACATTTAAATTACTGAGGGTTTTCTTTTTTTTTTTCTTTCCTTTTTCTTTTTCTGAAAGCGTGACATACCATTTTGATTTCTAAATCTGTGCAGTGTAAGATCCTAGGCATTGAAATGCAT
>NW_009597667.1:0-3067 GCF_000690535.1 Cariama cristata | reverse complement strand
TTCTTCCCATGCATTGTGTAATAACTACTTCCACGTCCTCCCTCAGTACGTTTCAGGCAGGGCTCCTTCCCAGGGCTCTTCTTACCATACCAGTTATGCTCCTGTGGTTTGGGTCAGTCACTGGTCTGTCTGGCATCTCACAACTTGCTGTTTAAACCTGGTTATAAACAGCTTCTCCAAACTGAAGCTCTGTCATTGATGACTTCTCTTTTTTTTTTTTCCCCCCTCAGCATTCCCAGAAAATCAAAAACAGCAGCACAAGAAAGGGACGGGAAGGAGAAGGAAGGAGGAGACCTCATCTGCCTCGCTCACGAACTGCCACAGCTACAAAATATTCCTTTCCTCCTCCCTGCTCCCTACACTCCTCCTGAGGGCTCTCGAGGCTGGAATTAAGATGGACACAGCATTCCTCCAGCACTGACCAAGGGAAAACTCTGACCTTTTCAGATATACACTGCAGTCCATATTCCCCAGCATCCCGTTTCGTTTTGCATCTGATCCAGTATGCTCAGTTCCAGCTGTTTTCCCTCAAGTATCAAACATTACAGAGACAAAAAAAAATTCCCCTCTCTCCAGCAGCAGTGACACAACAAGCTGAAACAATCCATTCCTTGTGAACGAGAAGACGACTTCAATTTTCGAGCCAGATCCAACGTTCAGTGTGCTACTTCCTCTGTTTTAATCAGTTCAGAATGTGGCAGGCAGCGGGGGGAAGGGAAGGAAGGGAAAGGAAGGGAAGGGGAGAGGAGAGGAGGCCGGCAGAGCTCTCCGGCTTGGCCAGGACAGCCCTGGCACCGTGCACCACTGCACATTCCTGCGCGCAGCGCGGGCTCCAGCTGGACCGTGGTATGGATCGTATACCTTACTTTGTTTTCACCCACAGTCCCAGCCAATTCGCTGCATTCCTAATGGTCGGCTCTAAAAACCCTCCTGCAACTTCCTGTCGGTGATGCTCTCCGGGCTTCCACAGCGCGCTCATCCTTTTTCCTCCTTCCCCTTAATTAAACTTTAAAAAAAAAAAAATATCCCTAACAAACGCAAGCCAAAAGGAGGGGAAAAAAAGAAAAAAAAGCCACCCTCTCCTCTTCCCCAGCAAAAATGCTGTCTGCTTATCCGGAGGCTGAATAAGAGAGGCCAAATATAAAAACGCTTTCTGCTTTTCTAATACGCTTAAATATCAGGATGTGGTAGTAAGGGTAGATGCCATGGGGCAGGACACCAATTAGCAGTTGCACGAGTACACTTTCAAAGGCACAAACAGTGTCTGAAGGAGCTGGGGCAGCTCTGAAAGCCTCGCAGGCACGCACCTCATGGGGCCGGCAGAACCACACCACAGCAAACTTCAGCCGCCTGCTGCAAGGGCACTGTCAATGACCGATTTCCCACAAACTTCGTGTTACTCCAAAACAAGAAGGAATGCCAAATGGACCACAAATGGCAGTAGGGACTGCCATTCTGCCATCCGAGAGCTGCAGGAATGTGTTTATTATGGGTACAGGCTGGCTAGGTAATCAGTAATCTTCCTTTGGGAAAAACAGGGCTGTAAAGAGGAGTACCAGACTTATTTATATCAAGATAAATTAAGCAGCAAGATGAGCATTAATTCAGAGATTATAGCTGGGACAACTTAGTGACATGTCAAACAAGACAGACACATTTAGATAAGACGATGAATGGATTATTGACCATCATCAAGAAGTTCAGTCAAGGCTTCTTAGGCCATTAAGCACATCCTGGCAAGCAACCATCATGCATACTCTGCGCTCGAGACATTTATTTTAAATGCAATTACTCTACGTCATCGCTTTCCTTCATTACTTTTTGTACACCCTTGGTTTGCAAGACTACTGTTTGTAAAAACTGAGCTCCGTTAAGACTTAGAGAACAGCTCATACCTGGTCCTCTCACCCAGGATTTCATCAAAGAATAATAGTCTTACTTTTGCATCACTGGTAGTCGATAAAGAACTGTCCCCCTCAGGGTTATGGAGACTCAATGACGACAACAGAAGCTTTTACAGTGTCTGACATTTGCATTCGCGACTATCACCACGACAGCGAGCGCCAAAATAGCCTCAGCGCAAGGTACTGACATCAGACGCGAGTGGGTGGTACAGGGGATCCCCACCACACTTCAAAACAAATAATGTCCCACTGTAATCAGGTCCCAGCTGGTTTTCCCCATCGCTTCAGGACTCTGAGCCGGGGTACTCCTCAGGCAGCGACAGACCCTTCCTAGCACCGCTGCTTGGCCAAGAGCGGGGAGAACAGCTCGGGTTCAACAACAGGAGCCGCTGGGTAACGGGCTGACTGAAAACAAAGCCAGCCTCTCTCCAGCAGCCTATTTCCAATCACATCGGGTAGCATGTGGCATGGAAAATCTTCCGTAAAGGAAAAGGATGGCTAATAAGTTTATGCAAAAAGGCCTAAAAACGTCGGTGACTACGCCAGTGGTGCCGCTCAGGAAACTTTCTTGTCAAATAATGCTGATTCCTTGAAAATGAAACTGTTTTGAAAAGGGGTTGCTTTTGATTTGCTTCCTGTTTTTGAAACAATTTTTTTTAAAAAGGCCTTGAAATTATCAAAAGTTTCCATTTTGGCACATGGGAAACAGAGCTTAATTTTCCAGCTCAAGCAATGCTTTCTTTTACAGCTAATACTAAACAGAAAACAGAAATGTAAAGCATTCAGGCCATAAGTGACCTATTTGGAAATGGCTGAACTTCAACGCTTTGACCTCCCCGACCCACTCTACCCTCCCCGCTTCCACGGCGACCGAACTGCTTTTTTTGGTGGCTGTCCCTGACTGCAGATGGGAAAGTCGCCCCAACCTCCCCAGCGCGTGGCAGGCCAGGCAAATGGCCTCCTGGACAGCTCTAGCAGCCAGGCCTCGGCCCGGGGACCCCACCCCCCAGCCAGCCCCCCTCTTGCCCTCTCCCCCCTTCACAAGCGCTTCAGGGCGCTGCAGCACTGCCAAAGGGCAGACGCAGTCTGTTAAAGAGGGAACGACGTGTCTGCGAGAGGCTAGGCCGAAGGCTCTCCCGCGTGGGGGGGGGGCATGGCGCACC
>NW_009597666.1:47859-48075 GCF_000690535.1 Cariama cristata | reverse complement strand
TTGCTGTCTCTTGACTATAGAGCTGATTTGGTTCCTTCCCGCGAAATCCTTGGCGGAGCGCCTCGCCGAAGAGTTTTTTCCGAGCCCGTCCGAGCACCGAGTGCCTTAGGCGGGTTTAGGAGAGGGGCGCTGGGGGCGCAGGGCGGCCCTGCCCCTGCCCCTGCCCCTGCCCGGCACGGCTCTGCCGGGGGGCAGGGCTCGGAAGCCCGGAGGGGA
>NW_009597666.1:0-47817 GCF_000690535.1 Cariama cristata | reverse complement strand
GCGAAGGCTGCCGGGGCTCCACAGTGGTTACTTTCCACGTTTTGGCTGCCCACTTGCAGTGCGGAGATATAAAAATCTCCAATACATAGTATATCCGTATCTGTAGTACAGCTAACATGTATATACATATATATGAAGTGTGAAAACAAATTACCGTAATGGTGCTGTGAAACAGATGCAACAGCAGTAAAATGTGGTACTTCTTTTAATATCAAATTCCCATTCATCTTACAACGTTTCTCATTTACTCTCTTTACCGAGATTATCTGAACTAATTAGTCAGCCTCTCCTTCTGTTGCTTGTTGCTTTCCTCTTTTTTTTAAGGTATGGGTTTGGGTTTTTTTTTTGGTTTTCCCTGCTGGGATAGTTGCTTCCCCTGTGGCTGTACAGGTTGTTGTATAAATCGCTACTGCTCAAATACCTGCACAATAGAAATCAGAACAAATTGGTGCTTTGATTATATTAAATACTGGTAGTGCTATGTTGACCAATCAAAACTGACTTTTTGGTAGAAATATGTATATATTACTGAAGTACGAATTTTGCACAGTGTTGCATAGAAAAATTATTTATGAAAAGTGAATTTAGATGTGTAGAACACTTACTCAGCTTTGAAGGGGAGTTGCCCTTTCGCTTTTTTTTTAATTTATCTGAAACGAATCTGTAGAAGAAACAAATTGTCGCTATTACCTGGGCATTTTTTATCATAAAAGAAACCGTTAACAAACGGGAATGTGGGGAAGAAAGGTCTGCTTAATTACCGTATCTGGAAAAACTTGCTAATGAAATACAAATACTAAATTTTTATGATGCGGATATTCTCTGGCTCTGTATTGTGGCAAAAATATCTTGAGAGGTTGGTGACCCATGTCTAATACTTTTATTTTTTTTTTAGTTCATAAGAAAAAAATTAATATTTTGTGTATTTCTAAGTACACTTAACAGAACGTCTCCTTTGAAGAACCAACTTGTGTTGATAAGATTGATTTTTGTTTCATTAAACACGCTAATACTACTGGCAGTAGATTCCTGGAAAAAATCTTAACCCTTGTCATCTTTGTGTTTTATTAGGCATGTCCATTATCCCCCATTTTGCATATTCTGAGACTGGGACAGTTAGTTCCTGGTTTGAGGACAGAAATTTTGGGTAATATCACAGTAACATGTTGTACTGTCCAGTACTTTACTTTTTACCCCTATGCTTCCAAAATACTTGCAGTACAAACTAAGACTGTAATAAGACTATAGTTAAGGCAACTTGTAATTTAGTAACATATCCTGAAAGCTACATAATTACTTCTTAATTTATCAATTTGTATTATTGGTGTGATATGCTTAATGCAGAAGATGGTGATGAAAAAGCTAGTGTGGTCATAACATCACCTTCTTGCACATGTTCATGACTTGTCACGTGATAAATCTTGTTTTCATCCATTCCAGTTGTCTAAATAGCAACTAATTTCTAAAGATCTTTGGTGAGGTTTTTTTAATAGTCAGTATTAGAGACAGTTGTCCGTACATTTCTAAGGTGTGACCTACTTTTTGTACTGATGGGTAAATGATAGCTTTACATAGACACTCAAAGAGTAACTTTACATAGGCACAACACTGCAAGTGTTGTGTACAGAAGTCATTAATGTTAAATTCTCGAAGGTGGACTAAATGCAGGCACAGCGAGCGGTTCTTCTATTTTGTCACTTTGTGTTTTCACAAATAATATTTGTCATGCTGGCATCTATACATAGGACTATTTACTCATTACGAATCGAGCAGTTAAAGGTAAACTGAAGCTTAATGGTGATGAGGACCAATGTTACCAACCATATTATTTTAAATTTGGTAAATGTGCATTGTAAGTTTTGTAGGAACCTTGTGGCATATTTTTTTGAAGGAGAAACAGTTCCATAAGCTTTGTAACCATGAAGTTGAGAACTGGTTGCTAACAGTGTGCGGTCTTCTATTGAAAAGTTTGCACTAAACTGGAGAAGCAAGGGAACAACATTTTTCAGTTGTTTTCCCAAAACTACAGTTTTGAGTATACTAAGCAAAAATTATTTATTTTAATACCTCCTCGTATTAGTTGGTGTTAGTTTGTAGTATTGGTTTCTCTTATTTTCTGACCATCTATGTGTAGTAGTGCAACGTATATTTTGTTCTGCGGTGTTAAATGCATGAGGTTAGTCAGCAAGGGATTTGGCACAACGTTGATGAGCGCTAGTGTATCCAGCTTCCAGGTGTCTGACTTGTGGTGAGAATCCATAGCTCTGACATTTCAGCCTCTGATGGGTGCATCGGATACCTTGGGCTAGAACATGGGATGACTCTCACTTGGGTAGGAAGCTACCCAAATCAATCAACAGGTAATTCTGAACTGGAGTTGTTTCTTAAGCCCGCAGGAAAGGCAGGATTTAGGGGACTTAGTCCGGGCTGCATGGAAGGGTCGGTATCAGCCAGTAACAATCTGCCTGCAGTTTTGTTTTGGAGTTGGATGCTTTTCATGAGCTATAGTGGTGTTTTTTTTGTTATCATGTCCTAAAATTCAGAAGGTGTGTACTGTCTTACCTCATGACAATTGCGAATTAATGGGAGGGAAGTTATTTTTCTGTCGGGGTGTTTATTGAGGGGAAAGAGCAGGCGCAGAAACAGTTGGAGTGGAGTAAGAGATGTGCTGCAAGTTCCATCCTGATTTACCTTGAGATAATTTATTCTAATCTCCCCATACCCTAAGATACCATTGCTTTCATATCAGCATGTACTGAATCCTACTGAATTCTTATTTCTATTATTAGCATTGTAATATGAAACTTAGTCACGTGTCCTGTATAGGACTTTGTATTCCTTTTCTTTCTTCTTTTCATATCCTTGTATAGAAAATACTTCATGAAATGCTAGGAAATCAGCTAATATAGAAAGTGTTCTCCAATAGCTTGCTTTATAAAGTTTTTTTTGGGGTCTTAATTTTTCTTCCTGTTGGCAAATTGCATTCAAAATCTTGAAGAGCCTTCTCCCAAAAGAAAATATTGATGCTTCCTTATGTGATTCAGTCACTTGAACTGTGCTGAAATCACTGTGATGCTGAAGTCTGGTCATGCCTATCTGCTAGATTTTATGTTTTAGATTTCTAAACATTGCACATGAGTAATGGCAACAAAGGGTTCCTGTCTGCTGGGCCAGGAGGATTCAAGAGAAACTTCCAAACCTCGTTGGTGCTTGGGCACTGCTGTACTGTTGTTCATCTGGCGAGTCCCACGTGCTCTTGGCTTGCAAGTTGGAGAAGTCCAAGCAAAATCTGGGCTCTGGACGTACATTTGGAATACAGATTCTCCATCTGGCACTCCTCAATAAGATGTGAGGTATTTTTAAATCGGTTTCCAAAAAAACAGTTGGAAAAAATACAAGCAGAAATTTATCCACCTTTTTACCGTTCTGAGAGATCCTCTGGCTTTGGCTGATACACTTTGATGGTTTGAGGACCTTCTCTTCTCACATGGCTTTTCTGTCTTGTCTCAGCATGTCTCTTTGTCCAATAACAACACCTCTTCTAATAAATGCAGTTCTGTCCAAGGATCCTCACCGTTGATTTAAGAGGAGAGCGTATCACTGCATAAAGGGTGCAGTGGATCTCTGCAGGCTGTAGGCCCCTTGGTCTGAAGCCAGCACGTTATCCTAATTGCCTCTGTTTGAAATGAAGATCATTAGGATTGGACTAATCTGATTGATTTCTATGACTAGATTCCCCCTGTTAAGCTTCTGCAAATCCCTCTCCAAAATGAAGATTAAAGAACAGTAGACAAGTAATGCAGTGTTCTTGTAATTTCCATTTTCTCTATAAACAGTAAAGCTCACACATGGTACAGGCATATGTTAATCTGCCATATTGGCTGTAATTTCATCAGTTCCCTCTCTTGGCAAGTTTAAATTTCATATGAGAACTTACAGCAGTGTATGTTGGAGAGAGAGAGGGTGTCCCAAGCTTTGAAGTAGGAGTAAAAGCCCTGCTGAGGAAACTGTTTTTCAGAATTGAGAGGAGCTCTTCAAGCTAAGTGATCATAATCCCTTTTCTAGCAGAAGGAATTTGGGGCTTTTTGAAAGGTACTACTTTGCCAAAAGTGAAACAGATACTTTTTTTTTTTTTGCATCACAAAGTAGAAATACAGCCAAAATAGTATGTTGCATGCTTGCTTGTATTGACTAATTAAATATATTTCAAGAGGTAATGTAGTAACCCTTGTCACGGCCACCTACTTTCTATCGTCTTTATCAGCAACCAGCTTTTATCTTCCTAATTCAACCTAGTGGCCTGTGCGCTCTGAAGTTGGTTGGATAATTATTCTTAATCAATGCTGTGCCATATTAAGGTAGTAACTTGCCAGTCATAGGGATCTCTTATTTTTCTTTTTAGAATTCCCCACTAAGATTTAGTGATGTTGCTTGCAGAAATTCATGAAAAATGGGAGCAAAAGCCAGTCCTTAATTCAAACCTGTAGCTGTGTGTTATCATAGTGGGCTGCAAAGTTTTCCAATGTGTTCAAGAGGTTTTTCATCATTCGAGGTAAAAACAAAATCAATGTATTTTTAAGTTTTCCGCAAGAAGAAGAAAACGAGATGTACAGAAAGTGATACTAACTCTGCTTTGCTCTTCTATTGTAATGTAATATGAAACTAATGATGTACTCTTCCTTTAAGTTCCCATAACCTTTCAAACAAGCCAAAAGATTTCATTTCTGAAATGGCAGGGTGGACAATACTAATGTGTGTTTCACCTTTATTTTTTGTTTTCTGAAAGAGAAGAAATGGTAAAATTGGTGGGAGATCATAAAATGCTTCAACCTTTGTAGCTGGCAAATGCAGTTCCAATGGTTTGGTAGCAGCTTTAATTTTAGTGATTCTGACAGGTGCCAGTAGTACTAACCAAGGCTGGATGCCTCAACAGTATGTTTTAAATATCAACTAAAACATGCCATGTGCACAAAGCAGAGCTACCTTTTCATTTTTTGTAGAGTAAGAAGCAAGAAGCTCCTTTTCTTTTTAAGTCATTCATTACTTACTCTATTAACCAGGATTTTTTTTAACCTAAACAAGACTTTAAAAAATAGCTTTAGAGAAGGAGCAGTTGTAAGCAACTGAAATCAACAGTGAAGTATTTCACTACGAAGTGAAACGCTGTTTTGTTTGCACTTTAGAGTACCAAAGCAGCTACGATTTGACATCTTGTTCATTGATTTCCCGCTGTCTTCTCCCTCCACCCCCAGACAGATTTTAATCTGGTGTGTGTAGTGTTATGGAAAGCAAGCGGTTCGTACGACCAAACTGTAATGAGTAACCATGGTGTTTTCCCTAGCAAGTTATGTGATATAGTTATGCTCTGTGGAATGACCCGTTATATGAATCAAAGCTGGGAGCCTGAGCTGTGACTTGTATATGTGTGGGCTTTTGTACTGTAGTGTTGTTCTTGTGTTGTTTTGCGTACAGTTGTGTGAATGTGGATCCTGTTGTTCAACATGGGGCATTTCCCAGGGAATGGCCCTGAGTATGCAGAGGTCTGATCTCTGCTCTTTCACTGAATTTTGGTGTGGGTTTTTTTTTTTCTTTTAAAGCTTAGTGTATTTATCCCAGGTATTGGATGTATGTGCAGTTGGGTTCTATTTCTACATCTGTATCAGTATAAAATGCTTTCCATCATTTTTGCAATTTTCTGTTATTTTAGTATTCTTACATAGATGGGAAAGGACTGCGCTTCTTGAACTATAATGGTACAGGCAGAGGCACAGCTTTTGGTTGTAGGCAAATGTGGCCATGTACCTGAAGTTAAGCACATGCAAAGATTTTTTTTTTATTGCTGTGGTTGCTTCAATGTTAGTGGTTTTTCTGGAAGAGGGTAACTTCTTGAATGTGTTGCTAATGTTCCAAATAACACATTAAAAATCTCTAGTCTGTAGATAAAGCAGGTTGTACTTTGGTCAAGTTGAAGATCAGCTAGCACATGCTAAAGTACAGCTTACCTTATCTTCATGTTGTTATTTCAGAATGTGTTAGTCCATGTTTACTATAGGAAAGAAAGGCGTCTTTGAGCAACCTAGTGAGCCCAAGTTGTGCTGATTGCCTTTCAGTGTTTCTTAGAGGATGGGACAGTTTCTAGTTTTTGCACATTCTTCTAGCCATGTGCATATATCACATATATTTATTAAGGCACCTTGGAAACTCATTCAAAAAAATTTTTACCAACATCCTGGCCTACAATGTGGATTAACTCCATAGTTATGGTATAGTTCAAACTTTTATCATGTCCCTGATTTCTTATTTTTGGGTCCAGTGGATTTTGTTAATTATCAGAAGGCTTGAAGGAGATAAAGTTCTTGATAGTTTACTCTTTCACACAGCACCCTCTAGACCGCTACTGTTTGATTAAGATTTCCACCCTTGTGTGTGCCTATCTCAATTTTAAATCTTGATTCTCTCAAATCATCCATGATTTGCAGTTATTTATTAGAACCGTCTTTCTGTTAACTTGAATGATACAGTAAGCCTAGTTGCAATTTCAGTCTCTGTTCTGCCCATTGCCACCTTCAAAGTGTGAAAAAAACACCTATCTGGCAGTGTAATGGCAACAGGCAGCTTTAATAATAACATGTGCTTTTCTGGTATGTTATTATACAATAATAACATTATACAACTATGGCTTTCCCAGATGCCTGATAAAAAAATAGTGTCACAATTTATGCTTGATGGAAACTCGCTGGTGAACTTCAGTTTGGGTAGAGCATAAGCCACTCTCAAAATCATCTTGTACATTATTCAGGATTAGTTTGAAAGGAGATCATGTCTTTTGGAAATCTTTTTACAGAAAGATCCTATTGTATTAAGAATCGTAAACCTTTTTCCCTTCAAAGCACGTTTCTGTAAATATGTTTTGTGTGGCATCTGAAAAAGTTGCACAGAATTTAGTCATGTGTGAGTTTGAATACCTAGTTAAAAACTTAAATTGCCTGTATATTTAATAAAATAATTTTTAAAAAAGCAGCTTAGGCTGCTTGTCGAGGTATGCAGCATTTGATGGCTGTTTGTTACAATGTTGAAAGCCAGTGATATAATTGTAATTTTTTTTTTTTTTACATTTTGTAATTGTGGGGAACAAATGGGGAGCAGGAATCAATACTTTCTGTTTTACTCCAAAAATAATAAACTCTTTGAGGTGTCACTGAGAAAATTCAGATTTATAAATGTTTGACAACTCTTAATCTGTGAAAATACTTGTGATACTCTACTTCATGTATATTAAATTAACAGTAGCTTTTAATAAGGCTGCACACAAGTATGGCGGTTTTTATATTTGCAGCCATAGTGGAGGTTTGGTGTTTTGTGTTTTGGTTTTTTTTTTTTTTTTTTTTTAGAAAACAAAAAGCCTTCAGCAACTGATTCTTCTTGCTTTCAGATTTGTTTGACTTTAGCAACACAGTTTTCTTTGAAGTAGTTGCCAGAAAGTTTCATAAGCTGAGGAAAGTCTGTGGGACCGCACCAGTCAGGGTGCACTACTGATGTGGCACAAGACCAAAAATCCCTGACAGATTTCGGAACTCCCCAGCAATACTCTTGCAGTAAAGCAGCTGTCTTAATTGTAGCTTTCCGTTCATTAAATTCAGTGGAATTTAAGTTTATTCTCCAGCTTTCGTTATGTATGTTTCCTATTCATATTGAAATTGCGCACCTGGAGAACAAGGTATCTGTCTGAAGGAAGTTGGTGATTTGGCACCTGGGAGCTGATAAGGCTCCAGGATTAAGGGGAACACAGTGGTTTTTTTGGTAACTAGGAAGTGAATCAATGTTTAGTAAGGAAAAAGGTCGTGTTCTCTTTTGTCTTACACCTTTTCTGAGCAGATATGACTTTATTATTTTTCAGATAAATATTTAAACTTAGTTCATTCTGTCCTGATATGTGGTACCTTTGAACAAAAGTACTAAATAACTGATGGAGCATGTGTGTGCTGTTACTATTCAATTAAGAAGCACTTAATTGACTAATAGCTTTCTGCTTCTAGCCAGTGCACTGCGTATATTAGGTAGTATCTCCCTGAATATAGAGCGTCATACTTTTGTTGTAGCTGAATGCATAGGCTTGCAACATCATGTTTCTTCAAAGTGTGAAAAAACCACCTATCTGGCAGTATAATGGCAACAGACAACATCTAATAACATGTGCTTTTCTGGTATGTTATTATACAATAATTCACCACCATGATGAACACTCACCCCCCTGCCCCTGATTCGAACTGTCTATTTGCAAATATGCTGTTGCATTTGGTATAGGACATTTGACATCTTATTGTAGGGAAACTATGTATGCAATTATAGTAAGTGCATGTGTTGTGATATTACCCTTTTGAGGCAAGCTTCGCATGTTTGGTAAACACTCAAGTACGAATACAGTGCTTTGAATACTTTTTCTCCCATTTCCTTAGAGGTGTAATTCCTTATCAATATATTAAATAACGTGAAGGTGAATTTACACGCTTAATTTCTAACTCCTTAGGTAAAGATGGGAGACTTTGTTTTTTCTTTTCTATCCAAATGTTTCACTGAGCATTCTAGGAAGAAGTTTGTTGCCTCTTTCCATGGATTACTTGTTTTGTGACCTGAGTGTAGACCAAAGCCACTGGAAGCCCTGCTCCAGGTTTTCACTGTGGCCTGGCTGCTGAAACACATTGCTGCCTCTCTCATTGGCGGATTTTTTTTTTTCCTTTGAAAATTGTGAAATTCTTGCATTCTGATGTAATGGAAGTACTACAGTTAACTCTGTTCTGTAATGTAAAATTAGTTATTTCTCCTTATCAATATGAACAGAAGAACACAATTACAGAGTTGTTTAAAATCTGTGGTAATTTAGTAAACCCTGTTTATCAAATGTTAATTTATATTGAGCTAAGTATACTGCCTTCAGATCCTGAGATAGCAGTACATTTGGTTTTACAGTAAGTGTCACTTATCTAACTGTACTTGGTTTCTAAACAGATATGTCTGACTTGTGAGCAATCCAAGGTTTTGTAATCAAACAGCATGATTCAGTGCAATATGAAGCTGGGTATATTCAGAATAGACCTAGTAATAAAGGTAATTCATCACTAGAGTAACTTACTGTTATTTGTGTTGAATTCTTGATTCTGAAAACATGATATAAATAATGATTCTTCAAAAAACCCCCATCCTTTTGGAGCAAAGTGATTGTAGAGGAGTTGTGTTCTTTTTACATGGAAACAAAGCTTACTCATAATGTGTTACCCATTTTCCTTAGATAGTGAAGGACGACTCTGACCCTTTATTAAAAGGAGATTTGATGGATAATATACTTTTCTAATAGCATCTGCTGAGATTAATGAATTGAACTGCGATCTTAACAAATGAGCTTCTAGAATGTGATGTACCGGGGTCTAAAGTTAGGTCTGTCATCGGGTACTCTCAAGAACAAGAGATTTTGTTGCTGTTATCAGTTGCAAACTCTTGTTACTTGTTCAGTAGCGTGTCCTATGTTTGACTTGGAGTAGTGTCATATTGTGCTTTAGGGTCATCTGTGTTGTTTTTCTTCTAGTTACCTAGGAAGTAAATCTTGCCCATTTCTCTTTTGGGTGTCAAAGCAAGCAGCAAAAGACAAATACAAGCTGTGTTAGGCTGGTATGAAGAAAATAAATCTGCATGTTGCTTAGTCTGCCAAGTGCTCAACACTAGCTTTTTTTATCACATTTACCAAAGGCAAAAGTAGTGTTTTTTTTCTTTTTTGTCCCCTGTATTTCCCTCTGCCTCCCATCCCCCAAACATTTGTAAACAGAACATATTAACTTAAACACCGAACTTTGTTTCCTACCCTCCACTACTTTTAATTAACAGTTCTTCTAAGCTCAAGATAACGTGCTTATTCTTATAACATTCTGTGCAAAAGTAGACTGGAGGCCAAATGCTACAGAAGCTCTGAAGAAAGTGGTCCTGTAGGCATCACCTTGGTTGTGTGGGTGGTCACGACACTGGGTCTGTCCTGTGCCTATCGATGGTCCTCAGCTGCCAGGAGCAGGTACCCAGAACTGGGTAACGACCTTTCTTGGTTAGAGATGGCTCGCATTGTTCATTAACGCTCATTTGCTTTCCTTTCTGGCAGCGAGGAGAAAAACCGGCTTTACAACCATTTGCTGTACATTATAAGGCAAAGTTGAACTCTTAACACGAGTAATAAAAAAAAGCCTGTTTTACTGGATTGATTAGATGGCAGCTTCAAGGTGATCGGCGAATGTGCCTCTCGCCAGCAGATAAGGTCAGACAGCGTGACAAGCCTGGCTTTAATGGTGTCTTTCCTTTCCTTTCCGTTGAGATCCCTTTTGGCAGTTGATGTGTGATGAGTAAACGAGGTGAAAGTTTTTGTTTCTTTGGTACTTTTAACTTTGATGTTCTGTCAGGTGACCTAAACCAACATTGGATCAAATGAACATTCAACTCCTGAGTCTGTTTTGTTGTCTGAAGAGTGTACTGGTTGTCCATCCCTACTCCAGTAACGTCTGACTCCGTTCGTTAGTTTCAACGTCTTTTATTAAAAAAAAAAAGATTGAGATGTCTTAAGGACATTAAGCTGTGAACTATATAAAAAGGTTAGTCCTTGCCCTAAGGATAGGGCCTCAGTGTGAGGCTCAGCAGGCGTATATATTGTTTTGCCCACAGGGTAATGAGTGAGCAGATGCTTGACTTCGGGTTCAACAGCTAACTACGTTGCCTCACTCTGCATCTGCTAACTAATGGCTGAGCAAGACAAGAGGGGGGACTGGCACTATGGAAGTGTGTGTGGGACTCGACGGCTTGGAGTCTGGGAGCAGAAGAGAGGAGGACCTCAGGCTTGGAGAGGTAGCAGCCTACGATCCTAAGAGATGAGAGGAGTAGTAGTACATATGTGATCAGAGGCATCCTGGCACCTGTATGTGAATCAGTGGGACAGTGAACAGTGCCAGAGGTAGCCACCAAAAGGGATCACTGATGTGTTACCAAATTGTTCACTAATAAATAACTGGAGCAGTTACATATATGATAAACTTTAGTTACTTGAAATAAATATTCTGCAGACATGAACTTCTAATGCCTGTCAGTTCCTGCTGCATTGCTAGGGTTAAGGACATGACAGTTGTCCAGTGTTGGATAAGTTCTGCAGTACAGAGACTTCAGTCTTCGCTTCATAGTGAGACTATGTTATTGGACAATGTGATACATTACGTTAGTGTGTTGAAATTTGAGGATAAAATTGTTAATGTACTAAACTACTTGTTTATACGTTCTTTTATTTGGAGGCTTTTTCTGTTGTTTTGTTTGTGTGTGATTTTGTTCTGTTGGGTTTTTTTTGGGGGGGTTGTGGTGTTGTTTTTTAATTAGAGGCCTGGATGTAAGGAAAAAAAATAAATCTTTACCTTGAGAACTGTTAAACCCTGGAACAGGTTGCCTAGAGAAGTGCTGAAGTCTTCCTTGCTGGAAATATTAAAGATTTACCTGAAGATACCTTGGAAAATCTATTTTAAAGCCCTACTTTCAAGAACAGTTAGAGCAGATGAAATTCAGAGATCCCTTCCAACCTAGATTTTTGTATGATTCTATGATCTAGGTCATATATAGCCTTTTTTTCCTAAAATATTGGTGATAGCTTAATGAAGATAACATTAATCTTGTTAAAATAATAGATTTTTTTTTTCTGTTGAAAAGAAATATTAGTCCACCAAATAAGTTAGTCCACCAATGCAAAACTTTACCACCACACAATATCCTTATTAAGGGAGTTCACACTGTTCTTCTATGTTATAGCTGTAGTATTGATACTCAGTTATTTTTATTTATACGAGAGCAGAGTCTAACATGAGGAAAGAGCTCTCGGGTTGCCTCCTATAGGATTTTGCTTGATGCACACCATGTTGCTACAGGAGTGTTTAAAAACCTAGTTTCAAATATAATCAGAAAGCATTTGACTAGTACGGCCAAATACCTTTTTTTTTTTCTTTATTATTGGTTGTATGTAAATTAAGAATGCCTGAATGAAGATTTTTATGGCTGAGTGTGTATGTATATATATAGACACATAATATACATATTGATATATTTGTTGCAGAACAAATATGTTTCAAGATGCTTTGAGGTAGACAAATCCTGGGGGGTTTTTTGTTTGTTTTTTTGTTTTTTCCAGAATGACCAAGTGTAGTGGTTGGGCTTCCTGCAGCAAGTCTTTTTGGTTTTGTCACAGCAGTTCATTGTAGAAATCATTCAAAAGTCGATGTACGTGCTGTAACAGCATGCTAACTAGCCTTTCAAATTTTGCCAAGGGAATTCTGCTGTGTGCTGGCTCAGGAAATGTTCCCAAGGTCTGTGTTAGCATGGTGGTATCTGTGTATATAGTACGTGAAATGTATATAATGCAGCAGAAAACCTAAAAATTTAGACCTGACTTTCAGAATGGAACTTAAGTATTTCTTACTGGAGGTAACAAAGGCCTGTAGGCTAGCTACTTCATGGGAAAATGTACTTAAGTATTCAAAACCTTGTGTGTTAACCTCTCACTGACTTGCATGTAAACCTAAGTGTAGGGACTACTTGGCTCTGTTATGGTTTGGGTTGAGTTTATTTAGCAACTTTTGGATACTGTTTCAAATGCTTAACTTTGCAATCAAAGCCAAGTACATATGTATGGATATACTTTATAAGCCTGTTTTATAATGACTTCTCCCTTACCTCTGAATTTGGCTGTTGCTCTCAGGCTCTCTGAGGTGTTGGGTATTTTTTTTTTAGTAAGAGGAAACCATGGCAGTTTTCTTAGCTAGTAAAAACATTTTGGCAGGGAAAAAACAATTACAAGGTCAGTGTTTCTCTTAAGTAAAAACTTTTTTTTTTTACCTCCTGTGTTGTTGCTATTGATTTTTCTTTTTTTTTTTTTTTATTGTTTGATATCTTTATTTTGCTTTGCATTTAGGTTAACCATACCTCTTTTTCCCCTGGCACCTAACCACTTTAGGACCTGTTCTTGAAGTGGGGAGCAAGGTGTTTCCAGTGTACTTGCCTGCGAGAAGAGATGTTTGATGGACATGTTTCGTACTCTTCCCTGACTCCTTAACATAATTGCAGCCATCACAGACCAAGTTCAGACAGCACCACTTCAGGCACTGGTGTGCTGTCACCTTTCTGTATCGATAGCTAGATTTATAATTAACTACTGTTTGCACAATTACAAATGTAATAATTTAGGTGACAGCTTCCTTTGGCAGGGCAGGGAAGGAAGGAGGGAAAAGATCCTCAAATGGACTAGCCCTGAAATAATGAAGTTGGCGGTTTTAAATGCCCGCTACTGGCAACGAGTCCATTTTCTCCTGGCAGGCAGCCCGCGGGATTCGCCTGCGGTTTGTTCTCGGCAACAAGGCCGTGAACCTCCTGCTTTTAGCACCTCACAGGTGCTCTGGAAACACCATCTCTTGGTGGTGTTTGTGAACCTGCTTCTCGTGTCCCGGCGGGGAATTAAGGCTGCGTGGTTAATGAGTTACTTGAAGCTCCACGTTTGGTTTTTAGCGACGTGGTGCGGTTGGACGGTGTCCGACTGCTGCTGTGGCATGGCAGGGAGGTGCTGGGGTTCGAGGCCCTGGAGCCGCTCGCTTCGGGAGGCACTGGGGGCCCAGCATATCCTGGGCTTGCTTCCAAACTCAGGTTTTGAGCCTAGTTTGTGGTCCAGTTTTGGAGGTTTGCATGGCTGGAAACCAGAGGAAAGTGGCCATCTGAATCTTACCTTTTGAATTTTTGAAAAAGGTGTGTTTTGCTCAGAAAAAGAGACAGGATTTTTGTTGGGTTTTTTGTTGTGGTTTTTTTTCTTTGTTTTTTTCCTTTTAGATAATGTTTCAAAGGAGGTCTTAGTTGGCTGTAGTAAACCAAAATTAATTTTTATCTTTTTTCCTTTAATTTCCTTTATTTTGGCTTTAGTGTTTTTCCAAAAACACTGTCTTTACTGCATTTGTAATGAGTTGTATTTTGAAACTGAACTTCTTAGACTTGGTAGCAGAGAGTTGATGAAGAGAGAACTGGAATAAACTTCAGTAGTAGCTAGACTCATAAATTTAGGAAAAGGTGCTACAGCCTCATAAAGACCCTAACTTTACTTCAACTGTTTTGATATACTGCTCTCTTTACCTTCCAAATGTTTGATTAATTAATCAAAACAGTTAAATTAATACTGTTTTTCTTCTGGAGCAAATTACAGTATCATTCCTCTGATTCAGCCTACTCAAGTAAGAATGCACATAGTCCACATGTATCTACACATTTTCTTACGAGCTTAATACACTACAGTGTACTAGTTTAATTTTGTACATATTTGACAATATTGCCAGTTTTGTCCTTAATAGTTTATTATTGGTCATTGAGCATAAAGTTCTTGGAGATAGGAAGAAGATAGTTTACTAAACTGTTGTATACTGAGATATGGTTGGAAGCCTGGGGTAGAAGAAAGTAATTAGTACGGTCTCTGACGATGGTTGTAATAATGCTGCTGGATAGAGGTGTCATCTTTCTTCTGAGGTTTTAATTGCCTTCTCATTCTAGAGTTGGTAATAGGGTGGAGCTGAGTTGATCTGGAAGTGTTAAAAGTGAATGCTGGCAAAATATTTTATACTTCAGCAGATCAAACCTTTATTTGTTTGTAAAACAACAAGTTAACATTTGTATTTAAGTGTAGTAGTGCATGTCTGGCACAGAAGGTAATGTGCATGTGTGGTCACTGTTAGTCAGCTGTCTGTACATTACATGTTTGAGTAAGGTTGGAGAAAAAGATGACAAATTCAGCAGTCAGAGCATGCCAAAATAGCTGAATGAAATGCATCTGACTCCTTACCCAACTGTGCAGATAACATTGAGGACTAAAAAGCAGTGCTGTCAAGGAAACATTTCAGGCTCAGCATGAAATCATACTATCTAATACTTATGAAGGGAAACCCACTAAAGATGCCGAAACTTCAAAGGGCATTTAAAAAAACAAATGTCAAAACCCCGACAAAAAAACCCCACACCAAATCCCAATCTTGTATTTCACAGTAATTGATGGCCTAACCTCCCCTTTTTTCTTTTTCTTTTTTTTTTTTTTTTTTTCAATAGGGCTAGTAGGAATTTGTGCATGAGAACATCACCCATCCTAAGTCCTTTTTTTTGCCTGGCTCTGATCTAGTTCCTTAGGAACAAACTTTATTCATTGTTTTAAAGATGCCAGATAACTCCCCTCCGCTATCTTATCTACTTTCTTCTTCCTCCACTCTCTGCATTGCTGTCATACTCTTGCTACTGTTTGCTTTGTTCCAACCCATCCTATTATGCATTTATTCATCCAGTACTTGTTTTCATGTCTGGTCTTCTGCTTATTCTACTTGAAACCCTCTATACTCTTCAGGGCCTGCACTAATTATTGATTCAATTAGCCTTGTCACTTCTGATTTATTTTTCAATTTGAACATTATCTGATATAATTCTTTTGAAATTTATGGAAAGAGGAGCCCTTTCTTCCTGAGTGCAATAAGAATTAAACCAAGAGGCATTCCCTCTGTGATTTTTCCTCAAAATTTTGAACTGCTTCTCAGCCAGAGCTCTGCAATGAAGTTCTTAGACTTCCCGTTCAAGCGTGCTGCTGGGCTGCTCTTCGCCTGCTTTGCGTTTGCTGGCCCATGGTAGGCAGCCAGCCTGTCATCCTGTTCAGTCCCCAACAAAACTGTTCTACCACTTATTCTATCTAGTCTTGCAAATTGCCTTTACTTGGAAAGGATTCCTGTTCTTGTCATATTGCTTCAAGAGGGGGACTGTATGCTGCTGCATGAATTTACCCTGGTTGAAGGTTAGATACCTTGCTTACCAGTTTTGGTGGACTTTTGGCTAGATTTGGAAAAGAATCCCCACCTCATTTTTTGCAAGGGACAAACTTGCTGAGGTGAAATTCTAGGTTTTATTAGTAGTAGGAAAGTGTATGTGGCATAGGCCAGAATTTGTACTTTGATTCCAAAGATCAGGTGCAGGTTGAGTGCATTCAGCATGTGTAAATATTGATGTCACGTTCAGAAAGCTCTTGTGGGCAAGCAGACCATTTACCTGGTCATGACAAGGTACATTTTGCACTAGGAAAGCAATTAAGATTAAATAAACTAAGCGGAGTATTTTTATACAGGTGTAATTTAGGGTAGGTGATATGAAACAGGGCTCATTACCTTTCTTACTGATCGCAGCATAAGCTTAAATATTAGAAATCTATATAAAGGTTTAGCTAATAGCTTTCAAAATCAAGTTGTTAATCTACTTTATTCAGTTACTGAGGTAAAATAAGCTTGACAATATTGTTTGAAGAATCGATTTAAAATTAATTTCTCCTTTAAAGCTCTCATGACAATCAGTTCTTTCCAGGGAAATGGGCTGTTTTGTCGTTGATTTGTTGTGTTGCTTGCTTTTGGTCAATTGACTAGTCTTAAGCAAAACCAGAAACACAGCATTGTGTTTTCAAGTAGTGCTTGTTTTGATGCCTTTCCTTTAAAATATACTTCTGGTGTATTGCAGGGTTGTGAAACAAATGCTAAGGAAAGAAAGCATTAGTGGTTGTGGACTTCTGTCCTATTTCTCAGTCCAGCTGTTCTGTGATCATAGCTCTAACCTGATAAGATGCTGCAGTCAACTCCCTCTTGGCCTCTCCCAGCCCTTCCACATTAAGTTTTGAGGAATTTGCCTATTGGGAAGCATTACTCATTGTCACTGCCATGCAAAAGTGCCTAATGGTGGGGAAACTGGGAGAGAGATACCGAATCTCAGCACTGAGAGCAAAGCTCTCCCTTTTTTGCTCCTGTTTCTGTATAAACCAGCAACGCTGGCCTAGTGCCTGCATTCCTCTGTAATCGGTTGCCACAGCAGGCTAAGATTGCTGTGCGGGAAGTAGATAAATATTCTACCTGCCAGCCGCGAATACAAAAACTGAAATAAGAAGGATTGGGGAATGTCAGATCTAGTTGGCAAAATTTGGTGTGTGTTTAAAAATGCCTGGTATTGTCTTGTGTATTAAGTGATTTGAAACTTAAAAACCAAACTAGCCTTCGAGTTTAAAACTCTGAAAAATGGCACCAGTTGATGTATAGTGGAAATAGAGATGCATTCTCCAACAAGGAGGTGTTTTAATTCTGTAAATTGTGTGAGCCTGGCTGTGCGTGGGAGCTTTAACAAGCTTGTAAATACAAGGTTCAAGAGACTTGCATTACTTCAAATAGCAACAGGAAGCTTTGTTATAAACACTCATTTGTTGGATAGCTGTGTTAAAAATTAACAAAAAACACCTAAAGGGGCTTGAATTACTTGTGAAGGCACTACATGTCAGTAGGAGAGCTGAAGAAAAAAAGAACAAACTCAAGAAAACACCAAGAAACCTGAAACAAAACAAAACCCCAAACCCAAAGGAGTACTCAATTCAAGAGCAAGCAGCTCTTTACCAAGTCACCTTTCCAAAATCACGCTCTACTCCGCTCCATCATACTCTTCCAAACTTCAGTCGTGGCTTGCATGGCTCCTGCTTGCAGTGAATGCAGGCTGCCTTCCCTCGGCCTCCTGATGGGTATCCCCTTCACTGGCCTCAGGTTTCCAGCTTCCCAGTATGTTCCCCTTGATTTGGGGTCGGACACCAGCTGTCAGAACAGCTCCTGTGCCTGTTCACGCCATTTGTAGCAACTGGAATAGGCAGACTTACTTCCTTGCCAGCACCCTGAATTAAAAGCTCACACAACTGAGAAAACTAAGTTTATCACTTTGGTAGCTTTGTGACAGAAGGTTTAGCAGGTGGTTGCCTAAGAGTTGGTCAAATATTCTCACCTACCCTGTGATGGTGGAAGGGTGTCTGCCTGCTCTGGTCCAGGTAGGTGTTGGGTGCTGCCAGGGACCTGGCCGTCCAGCCAGCCAGCAGCCTGGGGCTAAGCTTGGCACCGCAGCTGCATGGCATGCTGATGGAGCGGCTGCTTTTTGCCTCTTTGCGGGCTTAGGTGAATTAATTTGTTGAAAGGAAGGAACTCACTAAAAGATAACCACCACTGTGTTTGTGGTGGAGGGAAGACACAGGAGTATCTGTTTTAGATGGATGCTTTTTGGAGTGGTTTCCTTGTGGTACAGTACGCTGTGGTTGCTAGGTGCCTGTTAATCTAGTAGGGTGATGAAAAAATTGCCTAACAGGGATGTAAAGATGTAAATGTTTAGATTTCGCTGGTCTGAAGCATACACTGTTTAAATGCTGATGGAAAAACAGCACAAATTGTTTGCAAGCTAGGATGTGTCCTGTTGTGTGTTTAATCTATTTTTTTTTTTTTTCTTCACTGTGTATAGGAATTGCTTTCTTCATTTAAAGTGAGGACACCTGACCATGTGCAGGTATTGGAAAAATGGCTAGCCATTTTGGGTGGCAGTATTCCTCTTTTTTTTTTTTTACCTCTTCTCTTTGTGCAGGAGGAGGAATTATGCAAAAGCTATATGCAGTCAGTGCCACTGCAAGTCCTGGCAAACAGTTTGATCTTATTAGATAGAAGATAACAAATTGATCTGATCCTAAATGGTTTAAAGTCTCTGCAATAAAACAAAAGGGGAAGAAAAAGAGGTGTGCTTTGTTAAGCTTAAAATATGAATTTGTCAGCTAGTCATAAATGGGGAGAAAGATGAGATGAAGATACAGAGGAAAGAATAGCAGAAAACTGTTCTTCCATGACAGCTGTTTACAAAGTGCAGATGTTCATGGGCTGTCTTTTCACAGTGTCTGTTTGCTTTTTCTTCTTGAAGACTTACAAAACGTTATGTTTGTAAACTTTCTGGAGAAGTTCTCCCTTGGTACTGTCACATGGCAAATAAACTTCATACATGAACACCTTCAGTTTTGCTAATCTGAATATGTAACAGTTATTATCAAAGTATCAGGAGATGTTTTAATTTCATCACGTTTTTTAGGTTCTGGCTCTGAGTTGCAAGACTTTTGCAACACATTTTCAATCTCTTTCCTGTAGTTTGAGAGGTAGAACTTTGTGTAATTCCTTCAAACTAGTTTTGTGATACTTCAGGATTTTTTGAACTTGTGTTGTTTTGAACAGTTCTGGAGGATAAATAAAATACAACCATAGTGTCTAAAAGAAATTTTTTTTTTTTCTGCCCTTATAACTTGAGTTAGGTTGTCAGTTTTAAGTTCCCTCTGTAACATAACTTTTAATTTTCTGATTGCTGTTGTCTCTTTTTTTTTTCTTTTTTTTTTTAAAGGTAAGAATTGCTGTGGTTAGGTTATTCTACCATCTTATCTTTTTCAGTAGTATTCTGTGGTTAACTGCACCATTTCAAGTGCTTTGTTCCAGATCCCTTTGGGCACCTTTTGTGGCCATTAAGCTTTATAACGGAAGTTGTCCTCTGTCATGCTTGAAGGAATATATTTTAAAAGCCGATGGCAGAACATGGATTACAAAATAGATGAGGCATGAATGTATAGAAAACAATTCCAGGAAGTTTGAAGCTTTAAAGTCTGAAAGAAAGGTCTAGGTGCAGAAAGGTAATTCATATTGATTCTAAAGAGTGTTCCTTGTTCATTAACACAATTTACAAGATAGGCTTTCTTCTGAGATCTGGATGTTTCTCCAACAGGAATGTTTTCTTGCAAAAAATATGGACTGGGTTTTTTTTGCTGCCTGCGATGAAACGTTTTCTTTCCAATTTTGATTGGCACACAGTCCTATGTTGTATTGAGAAGCAGATTGAGTAGTGACCATCAATGGAAAACACTGGGTAACAATGCAGAACTTTAATTTGGATTTGTCTAGTATGGGATCAAGAGTTCTGATCAAAATCTAACAAATAATTAAAAATTACTTAACCTGTTTGAGTTTGTCAGCTGAGTACCACTTGCGGCAGAAAATTTTTGTCATCCGTCTTCATGGCTGTTACTTGCCTACTTCTGAAGTTTCTGAAAGCAATAAAAACTGTTTTAGCTAATGTGTGGGCAATATTAGAAATCTTTAACAGTAGTGATGGGTAAATATGCAGTTTTGGTTTTAATATTGAGAGATGTTCTGATGTTGCCTGTGTGTAAGCTTGTGGAGACATCACTGCTAACAGCTTTATTTTATATTTGAATATTTCAAATCAACCTCAAGCAGCCGGAGGTCCCAGCACTTCCAAACTTTTCATAATTTTATTGATTAAATGTTTAGATGAGGTAGACTTTCATTGAAAATACAAAATTATTTTGTGGGAGGGAAGGAAGGTGGGAACTTCACCAGTACAGGCTTTGCATACTGCTGTGTGATGATGTTCCGAATTTGCTCCTCTTGCTCTTTTATTTTCTATTTGCTTTTCATCTCGTTTTCAAGTGGCAGGTATATTTCACGATCTTGATCCACGACTCGACTGTGCCCATGCAAGAAAGAAACCTCAGTCATCTGTAAATTCAGGCTATTTTTCAGGTTTTGTAACAATGCATCACTGAAATTTGCGTGGCATTTCCATTTTCTTTAAAAGTGGAGTTAGCTTTCTGTGGCATTAATACTCTCATGGCCATGACTTTCCAGTTTGTTCTCCTGCTCTTCCCGCCTTGGCAATGGATGGCAGTCACCACTGCTGGCAGCATCAGTCTGAAATGGCGGATTTAAGGTCTGTTCAGTTCCTTCGTAGAAACTCTCTTCAGTTGTGCTATGGAAGTAGGTAGCACTGTAACAACAAGTTCTTAAGTTGTTTATTGATGATCCAGTTACCTACAACATGCTGCCTGCTTTTTTCAAGTTTTTAAGAAGTATGCTTTGGCAATTATTTCAGTCATAATCCGTCTTCAGTTTGGAGAGAAGGAAAGTGACCTGTTCACAAAGTGCCATTAGTGACAACATCAGAAATGGGATATGGACACTTAGATTCACAGCTTTGTGTTGAGTCTATACTCTGTTCTGTCTACAAACTTCTTCTTTCCAGCTCTTTAAAAAACAGCTTGAACTTTTTTTACTCTAAAGAAAGAGGATGAAATGTGAGGTATGATAATATCAGTCCTGTTAAAAAGAATGAAATATTTGGTAACTGAAGCTTTGACATGAAAAATGTGATGTGTTAATCAGAGGCAAAAATTGTAGAAAAAGATTTTTTTATTTGACTTGTTAATATAAAGGAAAAAGAATACTTTGGACATGCAGTTGAGATAAGAGGAGAGGCTTGTTTGCTTGTTTTGGAATGCCTTTTTTTTTTTTTTTTAACGTACCTGTAGGAGTCACCTTGTAAGAGATGATTACCTGAAAGCTGTGATTTTTTTTTTTTTTTTTTTTTTTTTTATTTATAGGCTGTCATGCTGCATTAGCAAATAAAACATTATTTCAATGTAGGTTAGTAGTCTTTTAATGAATAAGTAGTTAACTCTGAACTGTTGTCCTCTATCAGAAAGCAGCATGTCTCACATAGGGAACATGATACGGGGACTTGATGCTTTTCTGAGATTCTCAGCAAAGTTTTGTCACTGTGACTTCTCAAAAGCAAAACTGCTATTTATTTATTTATTTTAAACTAGAGGAGGTAGAGATTAGTATTGACCTGTAAGCCTAGTGAATGGTGTGACATTTGTATGGATAATCCCTGATTTACTTTAATGTTTTTTCTGTATTTTTAAATCAGTAGAAGTAGCACAGATAGTTTCTAGACTGCTTGACTGGTATCATATACTATGGATATAATAAAAGAGTAGAATTTCCCCTTTAAAAGCATGTTTTAGGTATATCTGTTTCAACCCTTAGAGAGAGCTTTTGGTTATTTGTTTTTCTGCATCTCTTCCTAAATCCACACCTCAAGTACTCTGTCCAGTTCTAGGCCCTGCACTTCAAGAAAGACCTTGAGGTGCTGGAGCGTGTCCAGAGAAGGGCAGCGAAGGTGGTGAAGGGTCTGGAGCACAAGTCTGGTGGGGAGCGGCTGAGGGAGCTGGGGGTGTTTAGCCTGGAGAAGAGGAGGCTGAGGGGAGACCTGATCGCTCTCTACAACGACCTGAAAGGAGGTTGCAGAGAGGTGGGGGTCAACCTCTTCTCCCAAGTAACCAGCAATAGGACAAGAGGGCATAGTCTGAAACTGTTCGAGGGGAGGTTTGGGTCAGACATTAGGAGGCATTTCTTCACAGAAGGGGTCATTAGGCATTGGAATGGACTGCCCAGGGAGGTGGTGGAGTCACCATCCCTGGAGGTGTTTAAGATTGGAGGTGGCACTTAGTGCTGTGGTCTGGTTGACATGGTGGTGTTAGGGCAAAGGTTGGACTTGATGATCCCAGAGGTCTCTTCCAACCCAATTGATTCTGTGATTCAGTGGTGAGTCTGTGATTCAGATGATTAAATACTGCGTAATTATCACAACTTTACTTGATAGTAACATTGACGTTCTCATCTGTCATAAATAGTTTTGTGAAATATGGTTTGTTGCCTGCTAATAGAATATGAGGTCTTTTTGTATTTAAGTTGTGTTATGGTAAGTAACTTGATACCTGAGGTTTCAGAATATTTTAGTAGCTTACCTTTATAAAATTCAGTGAGGAATGTTTACTTATTTAGTTTTGAAAATTTGAAGGTGTAAATTATTTATTATATATAAAATAATGGCATTATTTGGTTACCCAAATACTGTTGGTGTGGACACAGCTTCATATTTGATTATTTGATTTTACAATGTGGCAATTGGTTTAAAAAAAAAATTAAATTACCTTCGTATACTTCAGTCTCTTCTGAACTATTTATGGGAGATGTTGGTAGTTGGGCACTGCAATGCTCAGCTTCCATTTTGACTCAGCTTTCCATGTTGTTCTACTCCTCAGTGTTGTTAACATAAGACACTATCAAGCTGAGGAAGGTGAACTTTGACTTTCAATCTGCAGTTTCTTGTTTGAGCTCATGCAACACTGTTTGTAGCCCCAAAAAGAGATAATTTAGAAAATAAATTAGTGATAGGTCTCGCATTTTCCGATGACCTGGTTTTCTTTTGTGCCGTGGTGTTGTTTAAAGCTGAGGCAGGCGATAGAGGAAGCCGTAGAGTTCCTGAATTCTTTGATTGGCACAGTGCAGGAAGTAGAGCAACGAACTGTTATTGCCCTGAACGCGCTGGCTTAATGTGTGATTTTATAAATGGGTTTTTAAAAATAAACATCATAAAAATCTCTCACACGAGCAATAAAACCTACTGAAAATGTGAAAGCATCACGAGTGTGTCCCATTCTCATCTGTATTTTACAGTACTTGAACAGTGTAGGGAGCAGGTCTCTGCTGTTACTTCAGTTGCTTTTTCCTCCCATTTGTTTTTCTTCTCTCATTCATTCTGGATGCAGTAGATGGTATCTCTGTACTAGTGCTAATCCAGTTTCTAAGGTCTAACTGTAATGCTTCACACTGTGTAAGATGACACGTTGGGTCCTGCCATGACTTAGCTGCATGGTTTAATTGTATGTACGTAAAGTAGCATCAGTGAAGCTGGCATGACCAGGTTCACACCCTTGAAGTTTGAAGGGTCATTCATACAATCTGTTTTGATTCTTTGCAAATGTGACCAATGTATTTTCCTCGGAATTTGGATTAAAGGATTTTAAGAACCCGAGTACTGAAATCGATGGTCAGTATTGTTTTTCTACCAGTAAGCTCTTCTAGAATTTAATTACCTTCAGGTTATCTGATTTCAAGATTAAGTTTTCAGATAACCAATCTTGCTGTTGAACATGTTGCTGAGAGGCTTTTTTTTCCCCTACATGTAAAAACTATGACTATGTAAAGAATGTGACTATTTTGGTCAAATAATCTCTATTAACCTATTGCAGCAGCCTGTCCTGCTTTATTGCTAGCCAGTCTGTGTCCTCTTCAGATTTAAAGCAAGAACTGCTGGTATGCCTGAAGCTGTGCAGATTTTAAGATTTTGCAGACAAAAATCTGTAGGGTGCAGGTAATGCAAACCTTTTGAAAAAAGAGGAGAGGGAAGAGGAAGAAGGATCTCAGAAAGGTTGAAGTAGAGTCTTTGTCTCTAAAACTTGTCTTGGAATGAATATGTATATAAAAGATATATATACAGAACAAACATTTGAGATGATACTCCTTTTTTTAAGGATAATTCCTTGGCGTTGTTACTCTTTCACTGTAAGTGCAGCTCTGCTTTCTGTAACTTAACCAATATTAATGTATAATTAACGGTCTAAAGAGAGTAAAGCCTTTTCTGTTACACCTATACAGTATTCTGAGAGCACTGAGTGTGTCATCAAGTCCCTCTCTGCCATCCATCAAGGGACTGCATGGTCCCCAACAGAAGTGTTGTCCCCAGTCCAGCTGCATGACTGGTACATATGTACCAGGCAGCAGAACTGAATTAAGAGTGGGTGGCTTATTGTGCTGCATGGCTTATCTACACCAGGTATTTGCAGCTTCTCACAGTGCTTGCATTACCTTTAGTATGTTATTGCCTTAGTGGGATCTTAGGGACATGTCAATCAAGATATAGTGTAATGCTAGAACTAAAACTCGGGCTTATTTCTTCTCCCGCCCACCTTCTCCAGTCCATCTTTGACATTCATGTGTGGTCTTGGTGAATCCAGAGTTCAAAATAGCTGAATTTCTCTTGAAAACACTTCACAATATGAATTCATCAGAGATATGTTATAATGGAAAGCTAAATGAAGTGCAGAGAAGGCTTGCGTAGCGCTTAACTCCATTTTACGCGCTAATTAAGCACCTAACCTCTTGTAATGGTGTGAGGATTTTTAAAATTTATCCAATGGTATATATTGGATTTTCTTCTTAGAGGCAATGACTACTGAGCGGTAGGTAGGTACCTGATATCTAGACATAGGAATAATCCAGTTTGTCTACTTACTTACTGGCTTTTAAAAGTTAAATAAAAAGTTAGATTCCAATTTTGTGGAGGTTAGCAAAGGAAAGAGTATTCAAAATTACTTGTGGCTTGTTTTTTGTTTTTAAATCAAGGTTTTTTTTTTCCTTGTAACTACCTTCATTGAAACTAAAATGCTTTCAAGTATGTTCTAAATACGCAAAGAGATATCATTGTATATCGTACATAAGTCTGAAGGGTTATTTGTGGATGAACTCCAGCATAAAGCGTTGTCAGATGAAGAAGAGGTATCATTATATTTTACTATGGAAGAATTTTTTTTCTTTAGTCTGTTCTGTACTAGTTCTGATAAATATTGGACTGGCAATATGTGCAAAAATATATATTAATATAAGTATTTTCATACCTATTTAGTCTATAACTTTGAAATGCTTATGCTTATAATTTTTTTTATTTTTTTAATTTTTTTTACTTGTTTGATGTAAAGAATCTCTGCCTGTAAGATCTGTCTTTCTGGAAAGCTTAAGATGATAACTAGAATGACTGAAACCTTGTTCACGCAATTTTTGATAACATATTCTCAGAATGCTTTGGTAGACCTATTCATTATTTATATGACAGATAAATAATTTTGCTGTGCTAGAATACATGACAGATCTTAGCCACTGGAAGCAAATATAAGAAAGCTAAGTCTTTAATTTTTTTAATATTCATTTTAATTTTGGGGTGAAGAACTTCTATTATAATGATATTGCTGTCTGTCTTGAGTGATGGTTGGAAAACTTGCAGCTACTGTTTTGGAGATTGTGTGTCACACAGGCTTTCAATGTGGGTATTAACCTTTATTCTGGTTCTAAGTAAGAAGATCCTGCAAGAATTCTTTTATTCTTTGTATCTCAATTTGGAGATATTTTTACACCATAAGCTGTAATGCTTAATCATGTAAGGCTTTCATACTTGTTCTGCGTTATTAATTTAATTGATTTTTTTCCAAGTGATGGGAAGTTTCATCATGTTGTCATACTTCTGGCTTCCAAATTTACTTTCTATGTAATTTATGGTCAATATGTCAGGAAAGGTTTGTGGGAAATAACTATAGATAAGGAGCAAGTGATAATCTGCACACATTGCTTAAAATGAAGTTTATCTTTTACTTTGGTTGTTGCTTTATTAATGCCCTGTAATTTGTATGGAAACTTGCAAATATTGTATTGTGGTTAAATATCTCATGGGATTTTCCTATGAAATATTATAATTGGCTTTTATATTAACGGGGACACATCTAGTTTCTTATAGGGAATGTAGAAGAGATTAAATGTTTTCTGTGCAGAAGGTGAAAACAAGCTGGTTTTCATAGGTGTTGAGTTAAACTTCAGTTTTCTATTTGGAAAATCTGGCTGGATAATTTAACCCTCATTAAGATGCAGTGATGATAGATATGGCTTTGAGGTGTGTAAACAATTCTTAACTACAGGGGAAGAATAATCAGAACATAGATTACTACAAAAATTTCAGGTTCACTAGGGTTGTTGTTCTCTGATGCTAATTTGGGAGATTGTTTTAACCAGCAAATAGGGAAAGCTGATGCATGCTGAAGAGCGCTTATATTGGTTATCTTAGGGCTATACATCGATAGAAAGACACCTTTAATTTGTTATACCTCTTTGTATTCCCATTTACTTTATTTCATATCTTTTAAATAAAACAATAGGTAACCATAAAATGTAAGTGTTATTGAAAGGACATGCAAGGCTTGGCCATGTCTTTAGTACTACAGGTATTTCTCTTCATTGTCAGGGGTTGTCACTCAGGCAATGAAAGCTAACCATAAAATGTAAGTGTTATTGAAAGGCTTGGCCATGTCTTTAGTACTACAGTTATTTCTCTTCATTGTCAGGGGTGGTCACTCAGGCAATGAAAGTGGGTTAGAAGCACTATCCTTTCATATATGACATTCCCACGGATTCTGCAATATTTATGATTTTCAAGAGCCCAATGTGAAAATGCACATTTTCAGTCATGACTATAAAGAAACTCTGACAATACTTAAAATGTGGTAGTCCCCTTTTAGAAAAAACATGAGTGCACCTACTTGCAGGAGTAGAAATATCCCAATTTACCTAATAAGATGATGGTAATGAATGAATGAATTATTTAAAAAAACTATTCACAATTATATATGGTGTGATTCTATGTAGAAGGTCCTTGAGTATATACTCAGCAAATCTGCTCTTTATTTAATTACTTGGTAATAAACACTTTCATGGTAGTTATACTGAGAAATCAGGTCATAAGTTTCTTTACCAACAATTCCTAAGCAAGTTGGAAAGAAATTAAATGCTGGTATGGAAAAAGTCTTTTAAAAAGTCAGTCTTCAATACAAAAGATGAGGAAAACACGTTATTTTTGTTCCGCTTGACTGCAGCGTTATTGTAGGAGAAGGCATGCATAACCAAACTTGTCCAGAAATGTGTTTAATGTACTTGGAAAACATTAACTTCTTTCTGTAGCTGTATTTGTTGTTCCTGTAAGCCTGTTGCATGGTTTGATTATGGGATAGAATTCCATGTGTTTGTTTTATAGCTTAGCGTGACAATATGTTTTTGGGGGTGGTTTTGTTTGTTAATTAAAATATAGCTCTCAACTTTCTGGATTTGAGCTACTTATTTTAGGGAAAGGGGAAAAATTATTAAACTGTTCACTTGTTGATAATGTTCACATTTGTCTTAAAGTTTTTTGTTGGTTTTGTTTGTGAATTAGCCTCCTGCTCGAGACTGCAAAGCAGGAACTGGGATTCGCATGTAATGGCTGGTCCTGGTTGCTCAGGGCTGTAGGCTCATCGCTGGTGTTTAGAGACGGCACCTGGTCTTACCTGAGATGTCAGTGACCCTCTGCCTATCCCAAAAGCAGTTGCCATTGCAGGTTGCTTCATGTGCTTCAACGTCCCCCTTTATATTACACAGAAGTCGATAAACCATTTCAGTAATCTGGGCCAATTTAAAATGCAGCTTTTAAACACAGGTCATATATGGAAGAAAAGTAGTAGAGCGGGTGCTAATAACTCAGTTGTTCACCTCTCTTCTGTTCTCCTTCCCTTGCCCGTTAGACTAGGGATTCGCAAAGTTGTTTCCTTGCAGACTTACTGAGCGTGTGGCACGTTGTCCTGGTTTGGCTACAACAGGCAAAATGGCTTAGGCTGGTGCCTGTGGTGTGACAGCTGTAAAAGCTCCTTCAGGTGCTTACTGTCTGCGGAGTAACGTTGGAGGCCATGTAGGTGGGAAGTAGAGAGTCTGGCTTGCTTTGCTGGGGACTCCCAGCTGTGGCATTTTCCTGGGGCTTGGTTAGGCCATTTGAGCTCCAGCTGACTAATGGCTGTGGCGTCCAAACACTCAGCCATTTATCCCGGCCTTGGCACAGTTTCCATTGTGAGCTGGCTCTGTCAAGGACAGCCTCAGCTGGGGCTCTTTGCATGCTGTAAACACAAACGGTGAATTCTGACTCTGTTACTCATTTGATTTTTACATAAAATTGTTAAAATCAAGGAATTCCATTTGTGAATTCAATACAAATTGATCACACCAGCAGGTTTGAATTTCTTGTTAGGAATTTCTGAGTTAGTTTCAGTTGGGGCATCCAGCATATAACCTGAAGATAACCTGTAACCGTGAAGAACTAGCATAAAAAAACAAGTGTAACTTTAATCTAAAACTAAGCACCTCTCCATTTTATAACGAACAGCAATATCTAAGTACGTGTTACTGTCAGGTCTTGGATGCTGGGAGACAGACTACTAACAGGTTTATGGCCTAGAAAAGAGCACGTCTGACTTGCTGGAGGGCATGTGGAAGTTCAGCAGTAACAATGCATACTATATGATCCCTTTGATAGCATTCACAATTCTCATTATTTTGTGAAAAACTTTGAAATGAAATTTCATGCTTGTTGCAGACAGCTTTAGGGTGAAATTCCTGTAATCTCTTGTGTTTAGTTGACAGCATTCAATGAAGACCTGGGCTTGGGTTTAGAGAGTATAATATGGTTTATTGAAGGCAACGGTTGAATTTAGTGTAGAAATTGGTACATAATGGAGGAGAAATGTTAGGGGTTTAAGTCATGAAGAACATAGGGGACCATAAGCTGAAAACTAAACCTCGCCTACCAGATCTACATCAAGTATGGGCTAGATTATGCAGGTGACATGCTAGACTTTCTAGAAAGAGGGACCTTGTTACGAAATGGACCTCTAATTACTTGTGCTGCTATGCACAGTCAGTTAAATAAAAATGATCAATTTGTTTATTCAGGTTTATTTTTTCACAATTATAAAAGAGTTTGGGTTTTGGTGAGGTGTTTTTGTTTGGTTGTTTTTTTGTTGTTTTTTTTTCCTCTGGCTAGCAAGCATATAAATATATATTTATGTAAAAGAAGTTATTGATGCTCTTTTATTGGCTTCTGTATTTGAAGTTTGAACAAGTGAGTAGCAAGATCTAGCTATATTGCAACACTTGAAAAAAAGAATGCTCTACTGGAGAGTGATTAGGATTAGATACCAACATTTTGGCAGGGTCTCCAAGCATGGCTCACCCTGCAGCATGCTCTGCACTGGCAGTGCAGAGGCTGAGCACAATTTTCTTGCTTGCTCCAGGCAGATCAGGAGCTGAGCGCTGGAGACTCCTGTGATCGTTGCTCTCTGCTGAAGCCCGGCTAAGATGGAAGAGAAGTAGAACATACTTAGAAAAAGGGAATGGTGGAAGTGTAAGATAGGAAGCATTGAGGGCAGCAGGTGAGAAAGGTTGGGGGATATGACCAGAAGGGTCAAATAGCATTTTTGCCAAGAGTGGAGAACTCTGTAGGCTCCAGGAGCATTAGGCATCACAGTGCAGACTGAGCCCTGAAGGCCAGGCTGATGAAGCTTTGAATCTGGCTGTCAAAAACCTTTCTCATCTAGTAGCTGGCCCACAGTGAAGAATAACTTTCTCCTTTTACCCATCAGTGGACTAGAGAGCTATTTCTACAAGTGAAAAGGTTTTTTTTGGTTTTGTTTTGTTTTGTTTTTTTTTTCACTTCTGAGGGTGGAAAGGGGGAGAAAAGACTGTGCAGTAGAATTCATGTAGTCACCTGGCTTTTTGGTAAAAGAACACAGTGCTGAATGAATATTTTAAAACTTAGCTGCTGGAAAACTGGAGAATGTGGGATTGAAGGCTTCGTATACAGTCATAACCTGTCTTCACCTTTTTGTATGTCCTTGATAATTAGATAACTGCATGTTTATTTAGCACCAACCGTTCCTGAATAAGAAAGCCCATCTTCTGGATTTAAAAACAAATAAATAAAAAATTAACATACTGTGATTACCTGCAGACTGTATATCAAGAACAATTTCAAACCAATAACAATGTTTAGTGGTTTATATGGAAACACGGTTCAAATTCACCTAACGATCACCTCTTCTTTTTTTTCCCCAAAACCCACGCCTTTGGGAAAGAATAGGAAAATACTGCTGATCTCCCAGGAAAAAAATGCAATGAGCAATGTGCTGGCTAAATAAATGAGACTTGGCAACTTACAGTTTTGATTTTTAAAAATAGACAATATCAAACTATCAAAAAAAGTATTAGAATAAATCTTGAATGCTTTTGTGTGTCTGACTTCTGAGTTTTCTGCGTGAAGGGAATCGTTTTAGCTGCTTCTAAGTATAGATTACATGTCGTTACATGATGATGGATCACTGCACTGCTTTGTTACCTTTGGTGCTCTATACAATTTTGCAACTCATGGTTCTTCACGAATTTCACATTTGCTTTTTGTAGTGATACGTGAGTAGATATGATGTTTGAAAAATGTTTTTGTTTGAAAAATTTTAAGGGTTTTTATTCTAAATTCTTCAGTTTCTGTAGCTGCTTAAAAGAAAAGCCAGCCAATGTTTTAAGGCAGATACACAAATAAGGGGAGATTGCAAAATAGTCCTGACATTGGTCCTGTGGAGCTTGGCCAGCAGTCTAGGAAACACTCATATTATTAGAGGCTAGCTACAAAGAGGCCTGAATAAGTGAGGTATGATTTGGTAATTGGTATGGTAGTTAACCTGGAAAACTATCCTCTGCTTTGCTTGCCAACTGGCTTTATATGCTGTACTGTTAATTGGTAAACTGATCCAGTGAAGACAGCCTTGAAATGTTTACAGTCTTGACTATATTTAATTAATCTCTTATTTCAGTGAGTGGTGCTTTTCTGTTTGGTGAGGAGGTTTTTTGGTTTGAGGTTCTTTGTTTTTTTAATTTGTGAAAACTGGTTTTCAGCGTTGTGGTGTTCGTGAAGATTTTTCCCCCCCAAAATAAAAAACAAACTCCAACAAAACAACTTTTTTTTTCTTTTGGTAGGATATACATTTCTGGCTTCATTAATTTATGTATGCTAGGCTGTAAAATACTGACATGCTTTTAATGTTAATTCTGGTTGCCTTACATATGGTGTTTGTGTATATATTCCTGAAACAATATGCTATTTGACAGAACATGATCTGCATTAACTCAAGACTGTTTTGTCAGTTAAGAGTAAACAGAATTGTTTTATTGTAGTGAAACTGGCCTGGTAAATATAGAAATATGTAGGAAAGGGGATGGGGGATTTACTAATTGCAGCTGATAAAAACTTGTCTTGACATTGCCTTCCTACTTTATAGTAGGTTTTTTACTGATTTAAACTAAGACAATGCCCCATGCCTAATCTAAGTATACATTGCAGGGGTTGCTGTGAGTCTCTTTTTAGAATGTTCACATTTAGAACATGGAAGCCCCTCTATATGCATTTATGTTCTGGTTTATAAGGTGCTAATTTTGCCCAGAGAAGCTGTGAGTGCCCGCTCCCTGGAAGTGTTCAAGGCCAGGTTGGATGGGGCTTTGAACAACCTGCTCTAGTGGAAGGTGTCCCTGCCCATGGCAGGGGGGTTGGAACGAGATGGTCTTTAAGGTCCCTTCCAACTAATCCATTCTATGGGTTTTACAACTTATTCTTTTCTATAAGAAGCATTTGTTACTGTTGGTATTTGAGATGTAATGAGATCTTCATGATGTTGTGGGTTTCTTTGAAAAAACATAGATGAAACATAGTAAATGATAAGAACTGTTATTAAACATAATTTTTGTTTTGTAGGTTATTCAGCAATAGTTATGAACTCCCGTTTACGAGCCTTAGGTGGGAGGATAAATAACATACGAGCATCAGAACTACCAAAAGAGAAAACCCGATCGGAGATAATCTGTAACGTGCACTTTTTGGATGGCTCAGTACAAAGCTTCAAAGTCAATGTAAGTTTGGAAAACTACTTTTTTTTAAATACATAGAAATTTGTTTGAAAGCTGAAGATCAAATGTGGGACCCTGTGGCATGGGATTTCCGAAAGATATTGAAGGTGTAACTTTGCCATTACAAATTGCAGAATTATTGGTTATGAAATGGATTTATAATGTGCTATTTTACTTTTCTTTAACGTCAACCAACTGATAGGTCATAAAATCATCACATGCAGATTGTATCTGGAAGAAGGTCTTCTGTATCACATGGGAACCATGAAGAAACAGATCTGGTGATCATTGTCAACTATGAATAAGTAATTCATATTTAAAGGGGACTCTCAAATTTGGATGTGTTCCTCCTTTTCTCCCATGAAAGTACTGGTAGTGCTAAAAGGAGGAGGCCTTGTAAATTCCTGTAGTGATGTCAGTACATATTTTCGGAAATGCAAAGAGAATGTAAATAGTGAAGACATTGTGGCTTAGTAGGACAGTTCTGTTCAGTCTTTTGAACTTCAATGTAGTCTCTTTATCTGGGAGCGGGGAGAGAAAGGGGATTAATGGAGGTTTGTGCTCTACATTTTTGCTGTATTTTATTCTGTATATATTTTGGTTTATAACCTTCAGTACTGATTAAAAGTATTAGTTCATTTTAAAATGAAAATAAAAGAAATACCTTCACTCCTCAATCAGTTTTCAGTAGAATTACTTGACCATGCAGAAAAACTGTGAATGAATTTAAGTATAATCATGTGAATTTGTATATATGATACTTGTTTTATCCAATTTACCCTATTTGAGAAGTGTTTTGCTGAGGAAGCTGCGTTGTTGGATATCTTAGATTATGCGATGTTTTCTTATAGGAGATTCAAAACTTCACCTGAAACCTGTATTTTTCTAGGTATTATTACAGTTCTCTTTGCAGACTGATTTTGGTTTTGAACTTTGTCTGTTGGATATTTATTGAAATAGAAATTATTTGATAGGTGAACAGGTTATTTTCATTATAATATACACAGAATTAGTCTCTCATTTGAGTATTTATTTTATGTACTATGTATGTGTATTTATATACATATATATGTGTGTGTATAGAGAGATATATATGAAGTAGCTAACATTGGGGAATGGAGTACAAGGAGAGTGGGTATATAAGAGAAACAGCAACCCATTAGTGTATAATTTCCATTGTTTGTCTCCAGCATGCTGTGTATGATTGCCTTGTCTGTCAATGAGCTAGCACAATTCCTGTCCCACCCTGCATAAGGATCTTTGGAAAATGGGGAATTTAAAACTTTTTGAAATCCATGCATAGTAGCATATTTTTCCATATGCACAAGTGTTTATGCAGCTTTAGATTTAGTGCTTAGCCTGAAGTCCAACACTGTACAAGTGAACTTTGCTTCTCATTTCATCCTTTGAGCAATGAGTGCAATATGATAAATGGGAACCATGTTGAAACTCTGGACCCTGCTGATTTCTCTCCCTGCCTTCAGCTTACCCCCAGGGTATCCCTGCTGCTTACCTCCTTCATCCAGGAATCGGAAGGGCCTCCTTTTCTGCAGCTGTAATGCTGAACTGCCGTAGGTATAATGCAGGACCCACTATCGCTTTATTGAAAAGAGGTGGGAAGCATGGCTACCTCGCTATGTTATGGGCTAATGCAAGGAAGAGGTTTACCAGATTTATGTTCTTTGAGTACTGAGCTTTCATACCCGTACTGAGGGAGCCTGCGCTTATCTGCCAGGATGGCCCTTCCTCGTTATCTAACCTTGATGTCTGCCTAAGAACAGGCTTTGCCGCGCCCTGGTTGTGTCGCAAGGTCCAGTTCTTGAAAGGATTTGAAGCCAACTGTGGAAAATTTGTATCCAAGTTCTGCTTATGTTAACAGAAAAATTCAGCTTTGGGAAGTTTGTGCCTGACTGTGTGTGTGTTTTTGTTTTAATTGCCAACATCATTCAGTTTTATGTCTGTAAGCAAAGAGTAAGTCAAGTCTGTGGTCAGTCTGGGAATCAGCTAGGCACGTATTGAAGGAAAGTAAGTTTTGCTCGGAATGGATTTTACCCACTAGTGAAGTCTTTCTGTGTTGCTTTAGAGAAAGTGTTTCTCACATCAAGACATTGATTTATGGATCTGATTTTGCTCCATACTTTATTCATTTCTGAATGTCAGATCAATTGATAATTTTATATTTTTAAGAAATTAAATATATATATTATGTCATAATTATCCATAAGACAAATTAACAGCAGCATAGTAATGTAGTGTTTAATAATATAGTAATACATTATTAAAATGACTGTGCTTTCTGAAATGACTAGACATAGATACAAGATACATGGATAAAAAGACATACTGTGTCTTGTGAATGTTGTAAATATGTTTTCTAGTTTTTTACTATCTCAGTTTTTACTGTTATTACTGACATCTGTTGAGTTTTTCTCTCCTGTCTGAGTTCGGAGAATTGGAACTGAACAGGATTGCCTCTTTTAAAGCATAGAGTATTGTGTTTTTAAAAGGACTTCAGTGTATCAGTGGAAAATTAAGGTTGGGAATTTTTCAGGGTTGTATGTTTGTGGGCTAGTGGTACCTGGTTCTGATTTATAAAAGCTCTAAGTTTTTATATATGTTAATCTTTTAACTAATATTAGGCTAATATTCATGTATACATAAGCGTGCTTTATGTTCATAGACAGAATTATACTTTTCTACCATAAATAGTGAAAAGTGAATGGGGAAGAGTAGAATACTCAAAGCTTGGCCGTTGTCCATTTAATAGCATAAATGGAATTGAAACTGCTCCCATTCTAATGAGAACAGACTGAAAAATACTGAGCTTTGCTTTGTCATGTAGCAGTTATCTGAACACAGAATTCTTACCGCAAGAGGATTTCTTTCTTTGAAAGGCATAGGGGGATTATATAGAAAAATAACACCAAAGAGAGAAACATCAAGGGTAAGAAGAAACTAGAGAGAAATTTGCTTTGAGTTTAAGCAAGTAGATATTCCTAAATTATCATTTCTAATATCTTGTTGGCACTGCACAGGTGCTCTAGTAAATTTGAGGTGGATTTAAATTTAATACAAAGATGATGGATTAAATAGTCTAAACTTAAGACCTATTGACACACTGAAAGGAACAACTTTTATGTATTTTGAAATTTCAAACTAGTACTATGTAACATCATTAAAGTGATGGCAGAACATTTATGGTATCTTCAAATACTGAACGTTTTAGAGAACAAGGAGAACAGAGATACAAATTTCTTTTCATTCTGTAGCAACAGGATCTTTATAGAGCCTGCACAGCTGATTTTCATCAAACTTTGTTAGCAAACTGCACTGGCCTATAAAGCTTTCAAAGTTATAGCAATAGGTATCTCTATCATTCTGCTAGATGGTACTTTCTTTTCCCAGTGGTTGTATCTGTAGCAGTATGAATGAAAACTAATTATCCTAAAACTGGGCAAAGAAAGGAGGAAGGTGGATTTTGCTTATGGAAATAACCTGAGGGACTTTCTATCTATTGAGAAACCTGAAGACAGCTGCATAATATGATTCCTGCAAATTTGTTCTTAATAAGCTCTTATCCCAAAGAGTATCAGTAGCCTGACCAGCTGTAAATAAGAGACAATTTCAAGAAAGCAGTACCATTTTTCTCCTGGATTTTTGGCTTTGACAGAGTGGTGGAGTGATAGGCTTTTTTGTTCATTGTTTTTATTTAAAGGTGTTTGTACCACAATTCTGGTGAATGTGAAATTTGTATTGATGTTATCATAGAGAGTCAATCAGTGTAACTTCTGGTATGTGCTGGTTTTAGGTCATCATTATCAAGAAAGTTCACATGGGAGTACAGGCAGACACGTTCCACTACTTTGCTTACAGTCCAAATAGAAATGGATGTTAACTCTGCAAGGCTGAAATGTCCTTTCTTGTCTTTCCCCCATTATGTGTTTCAGTATTTAGATGGAATATGTCCAAAGTCCAGGCAAAGAACAGAAGGTGCACATAAGCTAAGAGTTGGAAACGTTCTTCTTTCAAAAACACATTTGAGACAAAGTCTTTACTGCACTTGGTACTGAGTGTTGTGCTTGATTTTAATTATATCCAAGTTTTCTTGAAGCCTCCCAATAAATTTCAGGTGTTTGAATTTTGTGATAAGGTTAACTCACTTCTGTCTCTGATGCTACCTCTGTCGTGTTCTAAGGCTATAATGACTAAGCTTTCCACGTGGGGAAAATGTCAGTTGTCATTCTAATATATACAGAATGTGCTCACATGCCATGTTTAGGTGTGTTTAAGAGGTGTATATATTGAGCAATAGTACAAATTTATTTGTAAGTTTTGGTATAAACATGCAGGAATTTTTCATTATTGCTCTGCTTTGACTCATTTACCAGGAATGACCACTTGGGAAGTATGGCTCTAAATTTCCAATAAATTCCCTTTTGTGAAGGGATAAAATTTACAGTGTCAGATCACTTCTGTATTGCATTGTCTTTCTGAGTTGATGCTTATGTCTTAGTACCTGTGATTTTTGCTTTTAGACTGGATGGCTTTTAGTAGTAGGCTTTCCTTCTAGAAATAAAATGATTAGGCAGTAGTAATGAGAAAAGTTGCACGACTTGAAATTCAAATCGTAAGGAATGTTTTTTCCTTCCCCACCATCTCAGTTAAGTTCCTTCTTCTAGTGTTTGAGAATGACCATGATTGATACAGTTAACACCAACAATTACTATTGGTGTGTTTAAAATAATGGGCAGAGATACAAGTCTTAAAGGTTCTTTTTGATTGTGGGTATGAGGTTTGTTTTTATAATTTTAAACTGCTCATAGTAAAATGCAATGATACAGAATTGTTGGATCTTTGTCACTAAGTTTTTCCTACTGGATATTATTTGATAATACAAGACAGTTTAGTGCTAATCTGTGTCCCTGCGTGTTGAAAGAACTGCTGTATGAAGTTTCAGGCTGGCAGCAAATGTTTAGTTTTGTATTGAGGCAGATCAGTATACTCTATGACTGGAAAACAGTGAGACAGTATGAAATTCGATGATGCCTTTGAGGACAGTGAGAAAGTGATCTGACCTACAGCAGGCTTGTTAGTCTTAGCCCTTCGTGGGGCCTGACTTCATAATAAATGCTGAAGGAAAGAATTAGTGAAGGGGAGATTTTTTCCAAAGTTAGAGCTGGAATGACTAACCTCATGTATATGTTTGTCTTAAATCACTTTTGAGGCAGAGGAAATGCAGTGGGTCAAAACTCTGTGGGCTTGTGTAAATATTTTGTATGACCTTTATATAGGAAAAATGCTGTGCTGGAGTGTATGGAATCTAGAACAGTTATGGGATGGGCAGGGAGTTGGCTCATGAGGCAGCAGTAGATATTGCTGAGAAGGAGATGTTAAATCGTGCAAGGACATTAATAAAGTTGACTGTCAAATTTCACTAACATGTTGCTATTGAATCTTTTTCAGTAAATCAAAAATATAAGGTTTGAGGCATTATGAACAATAAAAAAGGTACGGGAATATGAAGTAGCAGACAGGTTATCTTGAACAAGGAGTAATTGCAGTGAGGGAAATCAGTAGTGGAAACTAATAGCTTTCATAAGATGAGGTAATGTTTTTTTAAGCTCGATTTTCAGTTGCAAACAATAGAAGAGGAGAACACTGGTAGTTTGCAGGCTGAGCTGCTCATGTGTTACCGTTCTGAAAAAGGTGAGTGCTTTTATGCACCAGGCAGGAATCTTTGGCCAATGTCAAGGAAATATTAACAGTGTTAGTCTTGGCATCAAGGACACCCTCTGGGGAAACGCCACGTATGGATCCTGGCTACTCACAGGCAAAAGAGGGAAGTTCCAGTCAGGCAGGAGTAGAAAGTACAACTAGCATCCTTTGCAAAAGTCTGGACCTAAGGAAAGAAGAAGCTGTTCTGTTTATGCTAGCTAAACAAAATCTTGCATGCTCTGAATAAGAACATCAGGTGAGTAAATAAATTCCAGGAAGAGAAAAGGACAGAGTTAGCAGAAGAGCAAATAAATTACCTGTGTGTAAAACTAGTGTGGAAATTAAAAGAAAATATAGCACTTTGTTCAAGCTCATAGGCATATTGGGACCAAAGGACACAGGATGTTGGCTGGTGGATGACTGTTACAGGCTAAATTAGGAAAGGATGATCTCAAACAGCACATGAAGGGCAATGGGTGTTGTGTCTGAAGTGAGACTGAATTTGCAAAAGTTTAGGTGGTGCTTAACTGTGAAGCTGTCATTGCAAGAAGGTGGGGGCAAAGCTCTTGCAGAGGAGAGGGACAGGGATATGTGCTGTATGTTGCACTGTCCTCTTAAGGTGTCACTTTGTACCACTTACCTTGTAGAAGTTAACAAACTGAAAAGGATTACTTACATATTTACCCCTCCACTCCAAAGAACTAACAGTCTTCACTTACGTTTATGCAGCTCTTAGGACATTGGGTCTTCATTACCTAGCTTCTGGGCAATACTTGATATGAAAAATAACCATAGAATCATGGAGAGATTCTGGTTGGAAGAGACCTCTAAGATCATCAAGTCCAACCGTCTACTCAACGCCACTATGCCCCCGATGTCTCGAAGCGAGTTCTTTCTCTTTAAAATCATGTAGCTTAAATTTAACTGATCTAAATTCCCTAAATATGGCAGGAAATTGTTGTGGCACAGGCAGAATGTAATAGGTGTTAGTTATGACAGATTTAAATATTAATTTTTGGCCTAGCTAACATAAGGTGAAATATATTTCAAGGCAGATTTAAATGGAGGTGAATGCTGTGTGGTTATGAGGTGGCAGATGCAAAGCATTTAACAGTTCAGAATAAGGATTGGTAGATGTCAGGAAGATTAAATAAATGGAAATGTCTTTTCAGGGTGGAAACAAGTGAACCTCTTGGAAATGTTTTTTCTTTTTTAGTAGAAAAAAACTTCAGCATTCTTAAGATTATTTTAAGAGCTTGTGTAATTGTAACAGAATAGGCTAGTGTGGAAAGTGCGTAATTTTTTTCTCTCATTGTAGAAAGGCAAGAACTTTATTAAGAATGTCTTAACTACTTGCTATAATGGTTGACAGGGTTAGGGAGAACTTGGTCCTAATGCCCAGTTTAGCTGAATGGTGTTCATGTTGTTTTGCCCTCTTCCTATGTCAGAGGGGAGTGAAAATACGGTATGTGGTAAAGCACTTGACATATTGTAGTATTAGAGTACTCTCTGGCAATGGACTGTATTGGAATGGATGTCAAAATTCAAAAGCAGTGATGTGACATGCTTAGCCTACCTCACTTTACACAGAGATCTCTAAACTGTTTCTGTGCAGAATAGATTGAAGATTGTGCAGCGTGAGCTGTGTGGTAACTTTATTTTTAGCTGAAGGAGCTGAAAAATAATTCAGATGTTTCTTAAAAGAAAGCCAAGTAAATATAAATGTTCTTGAGGAAAAACAACAAAAACCTTCAGCTTCAGGAATTTTAACAACTGAAGAAGACTTTAACAATTTAAAATGACATTTTCTACTTAGCTTAGATTTCTGGAGTGAGTGCTTGATCTAGACACTCTGGAAGAAACTTTGTGCTTTTAATACCAGAAAGCAAGAACTGGAGCCACAGAAAAGTAGTGTTGAAAATTGCTTTTGATAGGAAATGTGGAAAGGAGGAAGAGAAGGAAATGGTAGGTATGTCTGCGGAGGAGACTAGTACGGGCTGAGCAGCTAGCTTTAGGTATAGGAGACCCATGGGAACATTGTAAAGAGAGAACTGCGACTGCTGAGCAAGAATATTGCAGCAGGGAGCTTGCTTGTCTTCACAGGGATGCAGTGAGAAGGCTTAGCAATTCACTTGTGCTAGGGGAAAGAGGGGGATGCAATTGTGAGAGGGTGAGGAGAGAGAAGGTGTAGGCATCTGAATTGCGATGAAGGACCAGAAGCATGAAAAATGGGAAGGGAATTAGGAGATAATGGTATTGCAAAGAAAGGAGACTGAAGGGAGTCAGAAGCATTGAAGTTCAGAGAGAAAATTAGCAGAATCTGCCCTCTGTGGTGGTCTTCTACTCCATTTGTAATGAAACCTGAGATGCCTGAATGCTTTCTTTCAATAAAGTGTACATCTCATCCCCTGTGATTACCTGCTTTTGGTCATAATATAACTTCAGTTGCTCGTTTAGCTTGTGTCAGAAGTATGCACCGTAGATGTGCAGTTATGCTTCTGAGTTGTGCAGGTGTCATGTGATGTCACTCAAAAGTGTTTTAACATTCTGCTTATAAAAACACAACCCTGGGGAAACGAATATGGTATGTATAGTAAGGCAGTGCTAAAGATGAACATATTCACGTCAGGAAATGCCTGTTATTTCAGAGGGTTAAGGTGGCATCTGCTGTTTTCACAGGGCCTTCCTGTGTACATATACGGATAACCTCTGATGGCAAATCTCGGTCTTCATAGCGGAGCCCACCTCATTGATGGTGTGAGACACAACTGCGTGACAGATGCACAGCACCGTGGCTGGGTGTGACAAGGAATGCTTGGTTGCGTGGTCCTTACCTGTCACTGAAATTTCAGTTTCTAAGCTAGATCTAGGTCTCTGGTATTGCAGAAAAAAATTGGGTTTGATCAGTGCCATGGTTTGAATATCCCAAGGAACAGTAGCCTGTTTGAAAGGAGGGGAGTAGGAATGTGCAGCTGGGGAAGGAGGAGAGGACAGAGCTGTTGGTTTTGATGGCCGCACGGGCTTACAGGCCTGAGTGGACTCGCATTTATTGCGAGACCTCAACTGTTTGTTGTGAAAGTTAAACAAGAGGAGAGACTGTTGGAGGGGAAAGGGTAATCTCATACATAAGACAGTCGAGTGTTGCCTATGTTGTTTTCTTCATATGTGGCTTTGCTCCAGAAAAATGGGCATAGCTTTTCACAGGAGGCCAATGGTTGTTAGCTTACCTTCCATCTGGAACCTGATGTAGAAATACTGAGTATTCAAATCACAAATGAGCCACTAGGAGTTCTACTCTAGCAGTAGGAAATGTTGGATAATACTCCATCCTCCAAAACAAGGTAGCCAAGTGGGTATCTTTTCTTGAATCCTTGAATCTTTGTTCTTCTTTTCCCATCTTTTAAATAGGAAGAATGTTTTTATGAGATAAGGGAAGACTATGGAATATGTTACTATTTAAAGCACTCAATTACGACAGTGTGGTACCCTGTTTGGGGAAAAAAAAAAAAAAAGATAAATCTGTCTTCTGAACAAGACTTGAGTGTTGTATAATAAACAAGGTCTAGACAAAGAGAATTTAGTACAGTATTGGCTTGTTAAGTGAACACTCTCATGCATTGAGTAAGACTGGGGCCATCCACAGAAATGTGGTCACTATCATGGTTATACATTAAGTCCTTTGTTTCAAGAGATATTTTAAGAAATTAAGAAATGTGTTTAAGAAATCAGAACTTAATCAAATCAGAATAATTTTTAAGAAATTTGTTTCAGAACAAAGTGCTTGTCTTTTGTAGTCTTAAATAATTTTCCTCTGGTAAATTTTTTATTTTTGCATGCGTGCAATTTACGTCTGCTTGTAATAGTGAGATTTGGAAGATCATATGAAAAATTAGTTTGCTATAATTTTTTGAATAGACAAGATATGAAGCAAAGCATCCTGATTTTTGTTCTGTCCGGCAATTTTGTATATAAAAATCTAGACCTAAAATGTCATACAGCTTTGCAAGCTATTTATTATGTTTTAGCATATTTAGGATTGCAATCTCGTTGAGGGGTTTCTGTTTCTTTTTGTGATTGGGTTTTTTTTAATAGAATTAGTTCACAGTGTTCTCTGGCAGAAGCTGGTTAATCTGCTCTCCACAATGCCATGGCATGGAGACACTTGATTTGGGGAAAATTGTACCATGCTTATGCTTTTGGATCTCTGCTGCCTGTGTAATCCCAGGACTGGTGCAACAGGGAATACCTCTGTTGAGGGATGTTTAGGCAGAAAGTGGGGTGGCTGAATGGCAGCTGAGTGCGTGGAGGCTGAGGGGCAGGTGGGAGTTCAGGCTGAAATACAGGATCTTATGGCTGGAGCACAGCATCCTCCTATGTTTTTTTTGCTCATCCTGGTGTAGTCAGACTTTGCCTTTTGACAGCTGATGTGGAAACAGAGCGTGCTGTTTTGGTGGTGACAGCAGGGGCCAGAGCAGTCCCGGGTGGCTGAGAGCCATCCTTGCAGGCTACAGTAGCTCTGGAGAACGCATTGCTGCTAAAGACTGTGGTCAAGGGAGGGGTTGTCTGCTTAAATTGCTGGACCGATCTCAAGGACTTGAGTCATGTCAAAAGATACTTTTATCAGAATACAGTTCTTATTGCTGAGAAACTTTGAACCAATGTAGTAGCAGCTATTTTTATTCGTGAGTTACGGTTAATTGAAATATATTTGGGTTTTTTTAAAATGTATCTTAAAATGTGTAAGTGTTGCAGAGTTTCACTTCTAATGTTTTTTTGTTTGTTTTCAGAAACAAGACACTGGACAGATTTTGTTGGATATGACCTATAACCAGTTGGGTGTGACAGAGAAGGAGTATTTTGGTTTGCAGCAAAATGAAACTTCAGTAGATTCACCTGTAAGTATAGTAAATAATAAACGTGTGTGTGTGTATATGTGTGCATACATATATACAGAAGTACATATACACACATATACATGCACACACATACACATAAATAAACAGTATTTATTTGTAAATATTTTTAATCCATCTAATAGTTTTTCATTTCACAGCGATGGCTTGAACCAAACAAACCTATTAGAAAACAGTTAAAAGGTAAGACTTGTTTTTAATATCTTGATTGTAACTGTGTAGTGTGCTTTTCTGTGTTCTTATGACTAAAATAAAAACAGTTCTTGTAAATTAGCACATCCAGATGGTAGATTTTCCTTAAGACCAAGTCTTATCTTTGCCAATCTTTTCAGCAGAACTTTCTACATCTTTTACTGCTACCTGAGTGCTAATAAGACCTGGTAGGTCCCTAACTTTAATGCTGTAATGGCGTCTAAACCTGGCTTCTGAACAGTGTTGGACATCATGGCTGTGAAAGCAGTAATTGTATCATGGTGCCAGTAAATTCCTTCTGATAGGGAAGATAAAGAAAAGAGTGGTTTTGGTCGAGGGAAGTGGAGCCAGTTTCATGTGTAGATTCTGGGAATTTCATGTCTAAAGTAGAATAAGAAAAAAAATAATTTTATGCCTGTTTTTATTAAAAACCAATGAGAAAAAAACCCCACGCCACACACTTCCAAGTGCATGTGTTGTTCTAGTATGTCTTGTTTACAAACAGCTTTGGGTAACACAGAATATTTACCAGGAAGGACAGGCTGACCAACATGACCCTGCCAGATAGCAGCTTAGTAGAACTGAGTGACACTGTCCCAATTTGTGCTGTGAAACTTGAGCTATGTTTTTCAGCTCTCCTACCATATGCTGTAGATCGTGTATGAATTGAAATAAAAATACATTAAGCTGACATGGTGAACATCTGTTAATTTCTTGTATTTATATGTAAAATAGAATTGAGCATTATCCCAATTGAGATGCTTTGAATATGTATGGTTTTTTCTCTTCTAAAACTTTTGAAACAAAGATGACTAAATAATGCCTTTTATGTAAAGTAGCATATACAAAATACTTTAAATGAAAACATCACAATATTTGAAAGTATGTTCTTCTCATAGTTGGTGTTGGGGGATCAGGAGAGACTTCTCATGGTTTCTTTTAGTTTCATGAAAAAAATGCATGCGATTTCTATGTGATTGTTCAAGTAATTTTTCTATAAATACAGAAATAAAAACCTTGAGCTCTTTCTTTTTTAAACAAAAAAATGATTTGCTGTTCTGAAATATTGCAGGAGGTTTTCCCTGCACCCTTCGTTTTCGTGTAAGGTTTTTTATACCTGATCCTAACACACTTCAGCAAGAAGAAACCAGGTAACCTCTGTTTGATGTTTGCTTCCATGAGCTAAGAGTGTGTAAAACCATCCTTGCCCATCTCCACAACTTGGCAAACTATGCTTCATTAGGTAGATAACTTCGTATAACTCTTTTTATATTAAATGTGTTTGGAATTGACAGCTTGATGTGATGCTCATAATAAATGGTTTCTGTTATTATTATATTATTATTTCACATCTTGCAACTCCAAAATACAACAGAGTATAAGCTAGTACAAAGATGGCAGTTTTATTTGCACCTTGGATTCCTCTTTTTTTTTTTTTTGATCCCTTCATCGCTTCAAGTACTTGCATATTGCATTTTTTCTCCTTTTTTTTTTCTGATCTATTAATTAATTAGATGCAATGATTAAAAGACAGTGAAGTTCAATGATTAAGCTGTCTGCATGCCTTAAGTCTATGTTAGAAGTTTTGTATCAACAGTGAGTCAGTTTTGAACATCTCTAGTAGATTTAATAGTGAAGGTGTGGGAGAGTGGGGTTTATTTTGTTTCAGGAAGAACAGATAACAGTAGTTGTTTTCTAGTTTGCTCATTACTCATAACATGCAAAGATCTATAACATTTCAATTTATAGATCATCATTAAAATTTTCTTTTTTAACCCATCTCTGAGTTTTTGGGGTGGGTGGGGTACATGAGTTATAAGCAATTTTCAATTAATTTGTCACAAGGCTTTAATGTAATACTTGTTTTGTTCAGTGAACATGATTTGGAATTTAGAATTCATAGGCACTCATTAATCTGGCATTTTTGTAACATTTTCATTGTTAATTTCAGTTACTTGAGAATAGAAATAGTATAGTGTGTTAAATGATATTTCTTGTAGAAAACTTAGCTATTGACCTGTTTTGGTATTTACTTATCATGCAGTTGTAAGCTGTTCTGCAGTTTTAAACTGAAATTAGTCAAAGACCTGCTCTTCATGGTTCTTCACATCCCAACTCTCAAGTATCACTATAAAGTAACATCGTCAAACACGCTAACAAGAGCAAGAATGAGCTTTTTGTCAGCAATGCTGCTTGAGAAATGCCTCATCCTCCATTGAGTAGTTCCAAGATAGACTATCATGGTTTGGAGTTGGGTTTTTTGTGATTTTTTCCATATTTTGTGTTGGGTTTTTTAAGTTACATCCAAGATGAATATTCCTGGGAGAAAGAGAGCCCAGTTTTGTAATGGCTTGGATTTTGTTGTAGTCATTGTGGCATTAATACTGTGGTCCTGGTGTTGTAGTACAGACTGCCAAAGATCTTTGAAACTGTTGTGAGAGTAAGCGGATGTATGATTGCGTATTTGTAAATGCCACTAAACTTTATTCATCTATTTGTATAGTTTGCCAGGAAATCTAATAAAATAAAACTAATACATGTAACCGTTTAAACCATATCTATTAAATATATGTTTGTTTGTTTGTTTTCCAAAAAAATCTTTTCTAGGCACTTATTCTTCCTGCAATTGAAGACTGATATTGTGGAAGGAAGGTAATAAGAATAATCTTCCATTTCTCTATAATTCTTTTTAATTTATTTTTTTCTGAGGGTATCATTGCTATAAAAATGTACCTTGTGAAATACTGGTTTAGAAGAAAACCAAATTGTTAGGAAAAGTTAAAGATTTTCACATAGCTTACTTAGTAAGAACGGTTTAGAAGTCTATTGCACATGAACTGTAGGAGATGCTGTATTTCTGCAGGTACAATGTCAACCTGAGAGATCTTTATGCAAGGTATGGTGTGTCAGGCATGGTATTCCAGTGCAGTAATCAGGAGGGAGTAGCAAAGGGCAGTTCATGCTATCATTTCTCATGGTTTCAAGGTTATATTCCCTATATGGTGGGCATATACCCTGTGGTTCCTTTGCTTGCAATTCCTGTGTGCTTGTACATCTAAAAAAAAAAAAGAAAAGGGAAAAAGGTAGTCCAAGTATTTGCTGCCAAATGTAAATTGCCTTTAGGTGTTGGCTTTTTTCTTCTCTGGAGTCAGATTTGGTTATGCGATCAGAGCTGTCTTTGTGCTTGGCATTTGGCTAATTTTAGTGTTTGCGTCTAGTTTTAAATACACCAGACTGCAGCTATTAAAGTAATATCCAGAGCCCCATAAAAATCCCTTCTTTTGCTTTCCCGAGTAGGCATCCAGCAAGAATATGAGCATGTCCTTTTAGGACTGGTTACTTCTATTCACTTAAGAAGCTGTTACACAGCAACTAGCCTTTGATGTCCAGTCCTACTGTGCTTTGACAATCAAACTTTGTACGAAAAAAATCACATACTATTTGAAGATAAATTAATTGCAGAGACATTGTTAACAATATACAGTCTATGTCTAAATAAAAATATTTTTGCCTCTTTCCAGGTTGTCATGCCCCATTAATTCTGCTGTTGTCCTGGCATCATATGCAGTACAATGTAAGTAATAACCAATTAGATAAGGAAAGATTTCTTTCCTTACCTATTTGTGTGGAATATTCAAAACGCTACAGGCGATGCTTAGTAAAGAAGGTGCAGATAATTAAAGCAGCCCTCAGACAGTCTAAATAGAAAAAGCATATTTGTTAGGTCTATCAAAAAAAAAGTTGACACAAGAATAACTTTGTTCTTATTTGTGTGTGCTTGTACTGCTGTTAAAAAAGGCAGGTTTTCATTGTTATTGGAAACAAAATAATGAAACTTACTGTAAATTACTATAGCTACAGGAAAGCATTCCAGGGAAATAAGAGATCATCCAGAGAACAGGTAAGGGGAAGGTAAACTCATGATTAAGAAACTCCAATATTCTTATTTAATGTTTTTTTCAGGGAATTTGATTTGTTAGATATATAAAACTGTCTGGCACTTTGCAGTACACTTAAGGTGACTCTACGTACAAGAACTTATATCCTTCTCATCTACCCACAACTGGCAAAAAGAAATTCTAAGGGTGATATTAGAAAAATGTCTTCTGTAGGAAAACCAAAATGGAGCTTCATCCTATGCCTTACAGGCATCCTAGACAGACAGTGAAAAACAGCTGGAGGAAGACTTTTCTTATTAAACAAAGAAAGAAAAAAAGAGGTTGAGGGCTTAGTGGAGTTTGTACATTTGTAAAAATGATTGTCAGGGAAAAGCATACTCAAATAGTTGCGTAATTATTTGGCCGATGTATATTTATCCCTTTTCTTTATGGAAAGGCTAGCAAGGTCCACAGAAATGGTTGACGTAATTTTTGCTTGAAATAAGGACCAAGCTAAATAAATAAAATGTGGTTTTCAAAGGAGAAAGTGATAAACTGTTGGTACCTATGAAAATCCCAAGGGACTATGATACATTCACTTTTATGTTTAAGTATATTGTATGTTGTACACGTTTATTAAATGGAACTTTAACCACATTCAAGCTTAGTAAGAATAATTGAAGCCAGAAAGTTCTCCATAGTAGGCGGGAGTCCCAGTTTTGCTGCCAAAGGAAATGCGTCCTTGCTTCTGTATCCCTGGGACACAGTGGGGCACTTGAAGGCTGAAACACTTTAGGATTGCTAAATGCAGTGTTGCAGATCCAATTGTGCTGAAGCACGAAAATGTAAAGGTACACTGAAGAATGCAAATATTTTTATCACGTCAGGCTTAACGTGATTTTTAAAATTAATTTTGCCGCAGGTAGTGTACCCCAAATTGCAAAGTAGAATCATAGAATCATAGAA
>NW_009597665.1:28317-33148 GCF_000690535.1 Cariama cristata | reverse complement strand
AAAAGACAAAGCCTACGCTGTCGACCTACCTGGCCAAGAACTACAGCTACAGTAAGTAGGAACTTTGCCCGTCCCACCCCTCTCCGTGCCCCCCGCGCGTTAGGCAGCTCCATGTGGGTGCTGCACCCACGCCGAGCCCCATCCCGCAAGTGCAGCGTGAGGACACCGCTCCGTCACAGTCTTTCCAAGTGGGTTTTTTGCCCCCCGAGGACAGCGAGCTGTCCTCTTCCGAAACCCACCACTGGCGCACACCTAGTCTTGGCGGAGATGATGGTATCTTTCTGATAAAAGCAGGGAAATGTCGGTAGCGTGCACGGGCATCAACAGGTCGCTCTGTAGAAAGGATGCTCGCTGTTGTAAGGGTCACTCTCGTAAGTGCAATTAGGTCTGATGTGAGCATGGCCATCTGCTGTTTGGCCAGCTCCTGTCTTCATCTGGCAGGTGGAATAAGATTTATCACCTAAATAAAACTTGTAAATGTGAACAAAGCTGAAGCAAGGTAAAAAGTTATTGCTTAGAAATTCCTATATTCTTTTACTTACTAGCCAGAGTTGCAGCTGGTGTGGAATTGTCAGAGACCAGTTGAATTTGGTGACAATTTGCACCAGCCGGCCGAGGAGCTGGCCGATAGTTTTATCGTAGGTTGCATGACATATCGGCAATACGAGTTAGTACTGACCCCTCTTCCCCCTTGGCTCCCCCCTCTCCCCAGTTTTCTGATGCTGGCAGTCAGCAAAAACTCTAATTAAGATTAGATAAATACCAGATTAAACATCTGTCATGTCAGTAGAAAACCCCCATGAGCTATGAATTTATCACGCGGTATCATGGTCTTTTGCACTTTATGGGCTTTTTCTCAGATGGCAGTTGTTTCTCCAAGGGATTTATTCAGCTCTTATGCAGTGGGGTTATTATAGCCATTCAGTTCCCATTTGTCTGATCTCAAATGAAAGTAAGTTTGTAGTTAATTGCTTCTTTGTTAGCATTGGAAAAAAAACCAGTTTGGTGGGAATAATCAAGCTGAACATCTAACTTAGGTAATTGTACACTTTTTTGTTACGGCATTTTGGTGCATTTGTATCATATATTCTTCTTGTATAACTCCTTGTTCTCTCTCAGTACGACACAGTGATATGTTCAGGTGGGACAATGAACTTCCACACTTGCCTGAAACAGATAAAAAAGCAGTGATATAAAATGACTACTCTGAAATGAAATACAGGTGTTAGGTAGATTCTGATTCCAGTGGCTTCAGTGGGAGTGTTGCTTGAACAAAAACTGTAGCTTGGGGTCCAAAATTTAATTCCACTGAATTTGTGAAATCAAGATTTTGTTTTTGAGAGTTGGATTTTTATCCAACCTCCTCTGAAATAAATAGACATGCTTATGTGGAAAATGAATTGAGAGACGACACAAGACAAGGCAGAGCAAATTGCAAAGAAAATCTGATTTTTTTTTCTGAAATCCTTTAGAATAATATATACAGCCAAATTGTATTTCTAGCTGGTTGGAGCTTGGTTCCAATCAGACTTGCAAATGGATTGTGAGTCTCCAAAACTGAAATCCCTCATGTGTTTTGTGGCTGTGACACATGTCCTGATAAAGTTAGGACATAAACCCCATTAACCTGCATTAAAATTGCTGGTCTCCTCTTTTCTACCCGTGAAGTTCACCCCAAACGTTGGGAGGTCCAGCTGAAGGCTTCTGTCCTGGTGGCTGCCAGGGGCAGCGTCGATGCAGGCTGATCACCCGGTGGTACATCCACTTCTCATCCTGCTTTCACTGAAGAATTTTGTGCTGATAGGACCCTTCCTATTTTGACAGTTTCTGGAGAAAAAGTCCTTTGTCTAAAAATCGTGCTGCATTTCTCTGATTTGGTACCTCTCACAAGAGAGAAGGGGTGAAATGCTGTGGGGATGGATGCTGCCGGGGTACCCAGGGATCATCCTCAGAGCGCTCTACACAGTTTCACCTTCTTGCATCCATGCAGACACGCAGCTTTCCTGAACAAAAGGTGAAAATATGAAAGTTTGTGTATTCGGAGTCAGAAGAACCCGTTTCAAAGTCTGTTTTATATGAGGATCTTATATTGATGGATAATCCAAAGGCAAAAGATGAAACCAAGTATAGACCCAGTAAATCACGATGATCCTAAGCTTCTTAGTTTTTGCCTACTTGTTTCAAACCTTCCCTTCTTTCTTCTATTTAAGAAAAGACTTTCGTTCCTGGATTCCTTACAGGGAAATGATTTTATTATTGAAAAGTCTGAATTCACGCTAACTCTTTGTGAGGTAAATTATTCATTACTTATTTGGAAACAGCCAGATGTGGCTGTCGAGCGGGTCCGATTCCTGCGAGGGTTGTTCAGGTCTGAGTCAAAGGAGCTGTCTGTGTGTGTGATTCCAGGCGAGATCGCTCGGCCTGATCTGGCAAAGATTTAAGCACATGTTTAATTTCACAGTTGTCAACATTTTTCCAAATCGGGATCAGGCCTCTGTTATTCTAAGCCACTGTGCGTGCCCACAGATGAAGACATAGTTCTAGTTTCACAGCCGAAACCACAGCTTTCAATTTAATACGTTTTATTTAATTTTGAGATGTGTTTACATTTCTAAGACTTTGTTATTCTCACGCTTCTATTTTTTGAATTGCAGTCATTCACGCTAAAGTCAAAAGCGTAGAAAGAGGGAACTGCAACGAGATAACGACTGTGGTTGAAGTCAAAGACATACTTAAGTCTTCGATGCCAATTCCTCTGTCTCAAGTGCCTCTTCTTACAAATTCCTCCTGCCAGTGTCCCCCTCTTCAGCCGAAGCAGGATGTTCTCATCATGTGCTATGAATGGCGCTCAAGGTGAGCCCTGGCGATGCGGTGCGGGAAGGTGTTATAGCTAGCTGGGAGAGATGGGAAGGAGGACCGGCAACGCTCCCTTCTTCATCATGAGCATGTTTTGCTGATAGTTTTTCTTAGGATAAATCACACATACACCTACATGTTTCAATTATCTTCGCCATTAACTTTTTCCACTTGATCAGCCTCAGCTCTGTGCCGCAATGGAGTGTTTACAAAGCCCATCTCACACGTGGAACATAAACCCTGGTGGCGTTAGGTGCTGACAGCATATTGCTTAATGCATCGTGCAGCAGTTCAGGCATCTCCAGCTGTTTGGGAGTGTTTTTCCAGGACCACTTTCCGTAGGTATGAGCTGCTTCGTGTGCTACAAGCCCGAAGGTGGCTGTCGATGGTGGTCCGTGTTGGCAGTGGAAGGCACAGTTCTGCCTCACCGACCCCAGGGGAGGGGTCAGGCGATGATACACATCTGTCTGCAGAGGTGCTGGAGGCAGAGCCAGGCCTTCTCCGCCGGCCTGTCCGTACTTAGGACCGGTGCCATCAGCGAGATGTTTCTGATCCCACAGCTGTAGCGGGACCAGCCAAGGCTGCAGCCATTGGAGCTCCGGCTTCCGATGGCAGATGAAAAGTAAATACTCTCAGAGCAGCTTGCCAGTCCTGCCGTATGATTAAAAGACAAAATAAAACTAACTTTACCAGACCTTTCATCTGGCAGTCAGCCTAGCCCCAGGCATGGAAGGAAATCCAGCATGCTGGTCTGGAAGGGAGGGAGTGATGAATCACAGCTCCCGTTTCTCTCTGGGTCCTGGAGGCAGAAGGGGACATCCCAGCCCCGTTCCCACCCCAGGCATACCGGTAGCAAAGATGCCCAGAGGACAGATTGTGGCGTGGTAGGTACGTGTGCCTGTGTGTGCGGGTCGGAGGTAAGGCGGTGTGTAAATTGTGCAGGCTGGTTTTGCATACGGTGATGTGATTGTTAGTTGATCACGCGCACTTGTAAGGACCGTAGAACATCTACGTGCAGAACTTGATGGGCCATCCCCATATTTTCAATGAGTTTTATGTTGAAATTTTTAGAAGCATTTTATAGGTGTTTCTCAAAGTTGCTATCTGATACCTTATTACTTTAACTTTTTTGGGGGAGCTCACAGGCACAGTATTTTATTATTCCATAGCACCTTGCCCCTCCAGCTCTGGAAGTATTTCACAAAGATTAATTTAGAGCCCTCTACTTGTGTTAGCCATTTTAGGGATACACGCTGTGAGTCACGCGGAAGGACCACGACCAAGATTGCGATCAAGGAGCTCTGAGCTGCAGAGCTTTTTTGGAGAGGACCCTCAGGAGGCTGCCAGGAAGGGGAGATTTCAAAAGTGAAAGATTGCAATCTGCTTCTCCATTACTATGGAAAAACACACCATTCGCTAAATATTTTGTGATGGTTTTTAAAGGTCACTGAGGTTTTTAATTTCATATAGTGTACTAAAATGGATTTGAAAAAGAAACATAAACTATTATATGTGTTTCCTGTTGAACTCAGCGGCATGCAAACAGAAGGTTTTGAGTTACAGCAGCTTTTTAAAATGCCAGAAGCAAAATGGGTGGAAGCTGTATCTCCGCTAAAGTCAATGGCAAAACACCCATTGCCCATCGATAGGGTTAGGGTCTCACTCAATAATTTGACCTGAACAGAAGCTGTATCAGATGTACACCCTGGGGTGGTTTCATTCATCACGACGTGGCCTTAGCTTCAATCCTATACGTTAACTCTCTAACCTCTCCTTGGAAAGGAAAGGTGATGTATATCACGTTGGTCTTCATTCTCCAGGGCTTGCACTCACGGTAGTCCTATTACGTTTGGTATGAAATTGTGTGCATTTTTAATGATGTTTTGAGGTCTCCAGCCAACAGTGATGTCTAAGTAAAACCTTCCAGGATTAGGGAAACTATATTAGGGCATATTAAGGACCAGTATCTCAAAAA
>NW_009597665.1:19801-28286 GCF_000690535.1 Cariama cristata | reverse complement strand
AGTACAACAAAAAAAAAAAAAAAAAAAAAGGGGGGGGGGGGGGGAATGAAAAGAGAAGAAGAAACAAAAGTTAAAATAGTTATAATAGTTAGCAGTAGAGGAGATACAGAAATTCCAGCATCCCTGTACAATAAAATAGTTGTTTCTAGGTTGGGGCTTAGAAGATGTGACATCAGACTGCTTAAGAATAAACTGTTTTAGAAGCTGCTTAAGGCATATACATTTAATAGATATGTTTTTGTTTTATTCATTTCATAACACCTAGGCTCAGTATTTTCATACAGGAGCTAACCAGATTTCATTGGTAGGCAGGTATTGCTGCCCATACATCTTCCACTTTAAAGTGCTTATTAAGTAGTTACATGTAGCAAATACTTAATACTGTCCTCCTGTATTTATAGGTAGAAATGGAGATGATTGTAAGTGATCAGATCATGTGTTACCATTCTTCAGCTGAGCTGTATTAACTGGTGCATGTGAAACAGCTTTTTTTTTTTTTTTTTTTATTCAGAAGTAAAATACATTAGTTTAAACTACTCTTCTGCACACAAACACACATGCAAACATATAGTGGGCATAGGTAAAAATACATGTACATATACATTTAAACAGTTTCATGGGATGTTACCCAACCCATCACTTTTTGTTACTAGTGATCAAGACGGGACAATTTTCCCCTGCAGAATAACTGCAGGTGAGGACAAAGGGCTCTAAATGTTTTCTCAGTACCAGTCATGCACTGTAGTTTTGGCTGTAAAGTCTGATTTCTTTTGAAAACTGTTTTCTGTTTTCAAACAGAATTTTAGAAGTATCAGTATAAGCATGTAGAAATCCATTAGAAACCATTTAGGGATGGAGAAAAATTTTTCTGCCTATCGTCCCATACACAGAAGCTGTCAGTACCAGTACCGGTACCGGCTGGTGCATTTCAACCTCAGTCGGTGTTAAATCATCTGGAATGACATCTCAGGAATCAAAATCAGAAATATCTATAACTTGCATTTATTTCTTAATTTTCAGGTTGATGCTTCTTGATGGGTGTCTAGTTGAAAAATGGAAGGATCAACTAAACAAGAGATTTAAGGTAAATACAACCAAAGAAAAGAATGCTGATATTCTTGGGGAAAAGTTAAACACTTTTGTTCTACTTCATCATTGAATAACTTGCTTGACTTTCAGATATCTGTAACACTTCTGGGTATTATTATTGTCACTTCAACATTTTCATACCTCATAATTACGTGTAAGTGCAAACGAAAATTTGAAAATTTCAGTCTTGCATTTTAGGGTCTCTAAAATTTTATTTCAGTTTTATTTCTATTTCATCTGCAAACTGTCCCTAAATAGGATGGTTGGATGATCTTTGTGTGAACTCTGGCTTATTACGATAATGACCCTGGGAATTTCTCTCATGTCACAGCTAAGGCAGGTGACTGTCGGATGGATGACATGCAGATGAGTATATAGTCCACATTAGGTGAGGAAGGAAGTTAAAATCCACTGCACTGGATACGTGGGCTTTGCTGCATTAAATAGTGCAGGCTGGCGACACAGACTTCTCACCAGCTACTTCCCACTAAAGACCCACTGAAAGTGCTGGGCATCCCCTCACTGGTTTTGGGGAACATTGGAAGGAAAAGTCTGTAGTAGAGAGACCTGGGAGGCAGGAGCTTTTGGGGGCTTCAGGATAGCACTTGCTATCACCGCCTACTTGTAAACTCTCTTCTTAATGGAAAGAAAGGGTGGATCGTGACAATGTCTGACTCTTCCTCACACTTCTGGAGATCGAAGAAAGTTATTTCTGGAATTCAGAAAAGGTTTCAGAGCATTAAGGACATACTTGTATATTTATTTTACTTATGAGCTGATTGGCAATTGACAGAGAGCAGGAAACAAGATGTGTGTGTCCATCTGTAGAAGCTTTGAGATTACGGATCAGCTTCTTGCAGGAAATTGTATTTGATGCTTTTATCATTCCCTTTTCTCCTCGCTTACTCATGTAAAACCTATGTGTGGAAAAGAAAACATGCTTTAAATCTTGAAAAAATAGTTACGTTGCGATAGCAGACGATATCGTGTAGGATTTAGGAGAATACTGACATATGATTCGGTCTCTTGAAATCCCTTAGCCGTCAACTTAATGGCCTGTTCCTGGCACACAGTGTGTTTTAGTGGCCTCCTCACACTGTTTTGTCGTCTCTAATTGTGTCTTGAAACCTGTTTGGACATTCATTTCCAGACTGTCAGAGACGCATGACTGACAAACAAAATACTTCTCAAAGCCTATGTCATTCCCTCCCTCTGATGTTAATAAATTGATAATTATATTAATATCCCTCTGATATTAATAAATTAAATCCTCATTTAAACATGCTTGAGTGGGACACACCTAAATGCCTGCTAATAGTTTTTGTTGTATAAAGATACATATGATGACCCTGACTACACAAAGATAGCCAGTATGGAGCTAGGTATCACAGTGGCTTCAATGCCCATCATTCATCTCTGACGACTTGCATCCAACTTTTGTCTTGAGTTACCACTTCAAACGAATGTTTTGAGCTGCCTGTGGACCACGGAAGACAGCTGTTAACATAACCACAACGTGGCTGGTCTCTTCTTTAGCCAGGACGAAAGTCTGAGTTGCAACAGGGTCAGTGCAGAGATCCTAAATCAGAAAGCTGGAGAGCACTTCTCTTGCTCTGATCATTGCGCAAAGCCCCCAGCTTTGGAAGTTTCAGAAGAGAAAGTTCGTTAATGGAGGGGAGAGGTGAGACCCTTTCCAGGTTCTACTCTCTCCCTCACTTTCCCTAAAATAAGTATTTCTGTTCCTAGAGGTGAAAGACTGCAGTCTCTGCTGCAGTGTTGTGGATCTCTGCATATTTTGGACCGCCTAACCACTTAACCTCACTGTAAAAACCTGTTTTCTAACCACTGCACTTTCAGATTTGGAAATCTGACAGCTATTCTCTTTGGTGGGCTCGTTGATCTAATTTGCTTTTCAAAATTTCTCAGGGATGCTGCTGAATAAAGCTGCAGGCGCATTGCTCACAACCATCCCGTCGCAACACTGAGCACTCACTGTGATTTCGGTGGTCACGTCCGTTGTCTGTCCCTAACATAAACTCTTTGGTGCCCAGTCCTCTCCACCCCAGGGAAAAACGGAACCAGAAAGTAAATAACACCTTCCCTTGTAGCTGTGTGTTTAAATATATATTGTGAAAGGATAATCTGCTTTCTGCAGACTTTTCTGAGGAAAAGTCAAGTAGCGCGTTCAGTAAGACAGCAAAGAAGGGGTTTGCCAAGGAGGTCCAGTGTGCGGATCCTGTCTTTTTGATGGCGTGGTGCCAGCTGCCCTGGATTTCCGAGAAGGCGAGAGACGCGCGCTCACATACGGCGTGCACACGAGATGTGTAGTTGTCATTTTCATCAACTGGTATCATGGAAATTCCCCCACCCAAGCACCCGTGGCAAGTTCCCCCTGCAGACAGCCGTAACGTACTCGCATCAATGGTTCTGCAGGACAGAGCACAAACCCATTAGAAGCAGCACTAGTATCAGTGGTTCAGGACAGCTTTGAGTAAGACATAATTATTTATGATTATGTCCTTCCCTAACTCAGCCTCTTTGTCTTCTGCCTTTCCACAGAGGTGGGAACAGAGACTGCAAGAACAAAAGCTGCGAACGGCCCGCAGTAAGAACCAGAACGCAGGACGCAGCGGTCAGAGCGGAGCCCCAAAACCATCAACCAAGAACACCAGCCCGCTCGTCAGTGGCCCCAAAAAGGCCATTAAAATAAGAAATGGCCAGAAAGAAATCAACCCTAAAAAAGTATGAGTGTGAAATTTCCAAAAGGAAAGACTTTCCCTGCACGATGAGGGTCACGATCTGGCTTGGTCGGCATGTTTTATTAATCCAGCGCTCGTCGACTTAAAAACTCGTGGCAGTTTCTACATAGACGTTTTTGCTGCACTTTACTTTTAAGAGGTTTGCTTTTCCTTTCAAGCCACTGCAAGCCCTAGAGCGTAGGTTTGCACTAATATGTGGTAGGCATATTCAAGCTGACTGAGCTTTATCTTAGGGCTCTGATTTGCAATTCTAGATAGAACCAGCCTTGGCTGCCGAGAGGTTTTAACTCCTTGTGCCGGTTGCCTGCTCTGCTTCCCTGCCAGCGGTTGGAGAGCTGCATGGGGCATCTCTTCTCTCTTCAAAAAGTGCACGGGTGTAGTAGTCTGTGAGTTAGTTAGTCTGCGAGTTAGTGAATTAGTGGTGAGCTGAGAGCCACGGCAGCCGAGGAGCCGCAGAGGGATGGTAACCTCTGGCAGACATCTCGGGCAGCAACTACGGCAGCTGCTGGAGCTGAATCTATCCGCTCTTTGGAATCGCAGCCCTTGGTCAGAGCGTTCAAAAGCATAGTTTACCAATAAGCATCTGGGTACGCGTTATGTGATTATTTTTATGTGTGTGCCAAAAATATGCTTACGGTGTTAGTATTGGATCTTGTGGGTTTGTGTAGCAAAAATGCATTGAAAGCAGACATTTAATTTTTTTTATTGTACTTCAGGCTGGCTTCTGTTGTTACTATTTCAAATATATTTAAGCATCTAATTGAAAAGAATCAGTATTTTTTAAAAGGACAGATTAAAGTGAAGCAGATCTGCAGAATTTAAAATTAACACATTTGCTGTATGTAGCTTTGTTACGAAAAGTGGAATAGAAGCATTATTCTAAACATAACTGACAGATACTGTACAGTATTAAGGAGAAGATAGGGCTTCGTGTGACTCTGTTCATGTGGATAATTTTTTATCATTTGACACCGTATTTCTAAATCTTTCTCTGATACCAAATAAATAAATAAGTAAATAAATAAGGCTTCTCCCTATTCATGAACTTCTCAGGACAACTGGCTATCTGCAGTTTTGCCGATCAGAAGGTAACATTTAGCCTGCAAAGGGTCTCAGACAAAGCAGATGCTTTTATTTATGTACTAAGTTTTACTGACTTCTGGATAGCACAGTCTGATTTTTGTTAAGAAAGAAGAAGATCACCTACATTAAGACCGTAAAAGCTCATGATAGACATCTGAAAGACCTTCAAGAATTCCTACAGTGAAACTAAGGACTGGACTTGGCAATTCTGGTATCTATAGAACGAAATGAGCATTTCTAAAATAGACAGGGTCTACATCAGGAAAAAAAAAATAGTTCTGTGTAGGTTAACATAAGGAGTTACAATTGGTCATGTCAGTTTATTGGTCTTCGTCACTACAAGAATTCCAATGCAATTTGCATGCATGAAATTTGAGGCAGAATCTGCTGGGGAGATTTTGGTAGCAGCAGTAATATACTTGGTAATATGCCAACGCAAGCTGAAGACATAGATGCCAAGTTAGGAAGCTTGAAACAAAGGGACAGAGGTGTTACAGAAAAAGACAATAATAGGTGTAGGGTAGTTCAGGGGGGAAAAAACACCCCAGCCCTCCATGATCGTCGGTTGAGCTTTGAGCAGTAGGTTAAAATATGCGAAGGTCAGCGTTTGAGTGTAGCCCTTCCTGCTAATCCTGGGCAGACGCAGAACTTTATCTCCATGGAACGTCTGCAGAATTAGAGCCAAAATTCAATCCGGGTGCCAGGAATGCTGAGCATATATTGCATCTGTCGACTTCAGTGGGAATTATGTGCGTACGACATGTCTGGAAAAACAGACCACAAACTTATGTGCCTAAATGCAGACTACAGGTGAAATCTTCATCCTGTACAATGAAATGGAAAAACTGAAATCAAAGGAGACAGAATTTCACTGCAGGTGGCTAAATTAGGTGAGTTTGAAAATGCTGACTTAAGTAAGCATGATCTAAAAGATCACTATGATTGGAAAGCTTCTAAAATAGTTTTATCTACTGTGTAGCAGGAGTTCTTAAGCTTTGATTACCTGTTGCTCCCAATTTAAAGTACCCCAATAAACATGCATAAGGTTAGCTATTAAAAATGAACGACAGTCCTATCAATGTGATGTGGAAATAACAAATATCAAAGTTGCGATATTTCACTTTAAGAAGTTTTATTGTGAACGTAGTCAAGTGCGGTGTTTGTAGAATGAAACTTTTGGAACAACTAGCTAGACTTCATAGCAACATTACATGTTATTTTACAACTGTTAAAATCAAATTTTTTTCAATTTTTGACATCGGAGAAAAAGATGTAAAAATTATTTTCTCCAGAGAATTGTCACCCTTGCTTCTGTAAGTTACCATCGTTAGACTGACCATTCCACTATGTTGGAGTCAGCTTTGATGCACCGAGCCCCGTGTTTCCAAACTCCTTGACATTTTTATGTACGCTTTATGCTGACTAATTTTCATTCTGATGTGGTAAAAATGCAGAACAAGGAAAGGCAATACAACAAAGAGCAGTGGATATCGTAATACAGAGAAAAGATGTGCAGGCAGGGGGGATGAACTCATAAGGTCGTGTGTTTTCCCAGATCCATTTTTTTTTTTCTACTTCTGCTCCCTGGCATGTGGCAAAAAAATCAGACTCACCCCTCCCCATGCACATCCATGGCCAGGTGCGGTCATTGCTGTGTTCGTGCACCCCAGCACCGGGGGCATGGAACCTCCATTTAGCAGAGTGGGCAAATAGTTCGCTGATGGACAAAGGTAATTACTGTACCTATTTACAGCTGAAAAATTAACAGGCCAAAACTTGAAGTGTCAAATATTTTTTCTCGGTGTTACAGCTGCCTTCGTACTGAGGGGCTTGGCATTTTTTTCACATAAAATAAAAATTGCCTGGAGCACCGAACATATGCTTCTAGTGCGTTTCTTACTGCCTCCCACACACATGTGCCCGGTTTAGTAAGAACTGCCATTGAATATTTTCACTGAACGTTCTAACCTCAGTTCCAAAAGAATGAAACCTGAAAAAATATTTACCCTAATTGTGCATAATTGGCACCATTTTAGAAGCTCACTGTAAATGCAAATCAGAACTCTTTTATGAACCACATTTTTAAAAGAGCCATAAACTCCCCTCCAAGACCTGAATGACCCGGTCACTTTACTTCAATTCAGTGTTGAAACTTTGTTACTTTTGCCCACTCATTGCATATAACTGAGAAATACTTCCTGTACAAATAAAAAGAAGATTTTTGCAGTCCAAAATACTCAAACAGCTCTTAAATTATTTTTTCCGGCATTGTAACCTAGATTCCAAATGAATGAAACCTGAAAAAATATTTACTCCAATTATGCACAACCGACAGGCACTTTTTGGTTGCGCTTAGTCGTTGAATGTAGATGCACATCTGAAAACATTTCCTCAACCAGATTTTTCTGGTAAACCACATCAGCTCCAATTAATTTTGTAAATAAATATAAATCCATCACTATGAGTCAACAAACATTCAAAATTGTTTCCATTTATAGTAAAAAACTAATAACTTGCAAGTTATTAATTTCTGTAGAGGTACGTTACTTCTAATTAGACCAGGTCAAGGCTCTGTAGAAAAACCACATTCATTTTCAACTGTTGGCACTGTATTTCCTCTAACATCTCTGAAATTAAACACCAGCCTTCTTGGAAGGTGAAACAGCATTTCGAACCAGCTTGTTAGATATGCAGTAAATTCAGGGGGTTCCAGGTAATCTGTTAATATCAGGCCAGCTCCTGTTGTTCCTGCCAAAAGGCTTGTGGATAAACCGGTATGGCAATAAGCATAAAGGGAAACATCTGGAAGGGAGGACACACGCCTTTTCTCTAGATGAGAATACTAAGATCAGAACCCAAAAGTACCTTGAATATGGCAGACGGTCGATGTTACAGATAGAAGGTTAATGGATGCATCACAGTGATCAAGAGATGCCCCCAAAAGACCAACACCCTAAGTATTTTGATTCCTTCTGCTTACAGTATGATGAAAACTTCAGTTTGTAGATGCTCAGAGCACACCAATATTTATCCTCTGAGCAAGGTAATCAGAAAACTAATCATTTGCTCACCGAGAACTATGGATAAAGTGAACAGATACTTGCAAGGTCTGCCTTGCCAGCGCAGCTCCTTCAGTGGCCAGAGCCAAGGAAAACCAGTGCAGCGGTACACAACCACAGCCTGATTGACTCCATCTTCTTGGTGGGGAAAAAAGCTTTTCCCCCACTTCTCTTATTTTATTATGCAGTAATTCGGTACAAAAACTCACTACAATCAGACATACTAATTCTTCTTAAACAGTATTTTGAGATTTAGAACCAGCTTGTTTATCATTCTAAACTGAAACAGATCTTTAATATAGTCTTAGTGTCAGATTATGATTTCATTAAAGTTCCTAAACAAGGAAATATGTGGTCTGTTGTACAAATAAACATGCCCTGTGGTTCCATTTCTCTCCTGCTGGGACAAAAATCAGAAGAATATTAACGTTATCTTTTGTTAGTGTTGGAAGAATTTTTGTCACATCTCTGCACCACCTAATTCTGTGCTGAACC
>NW_009597665.1:0-19770 GCF_000690535.1 Cariama cristata | reverse complement strand
GAACCGCCAGATATTTTCTAAATAAATGGTCATGAAAGTCTTTTGATCTGGCATTTAGATATGAGATAAAAGGACAAAGTCAGGCTTTCTGTAAGATTTGTAGGCAGAGGAGTTGTGTAAATTTAATTGCAAGAAGATTTTCTTCTGTGAGACACAATGGAGTTTATGTTGGAACACATTCCTCCTGCCTCTATAAATGCAAATGCTTGCTGATCCCATCACAAGTGCTCAAATTCTTAAAAATTACATCCATGTCTATGTCACAGTAATGTAAAATTCAAAGAAGAGTGGGCGGCAGTTGAAATTATGTGTACAATACCTAAATGTTGACTTAAATTTTTAAAAAGACAAAGTAATCTCTTAAAATATTGACAGTACTTCAGTTACCACACTTTTGAATGCATGGTATTTTGGTAATTCTACAAAGTCTGCATCTCAAAGATATAAAACCTTCACGAGTTTGATGCGCTTCACCAGCTGATTGAAACTGTTATTTTTATTATTTTGAAATGTGTCTCCTAAATTGCTCCTTTCCAAAGCTGCTAAAACACATTAAGAACATATTTAGGAGAAGAAAATAAGCACTAATAAATTAAATGTTCCTACATTTCTAATTTGGGTTTGGATACTTATGCAACATGAAGAAAAACTGTCATAGATCTATGCATACTATTTCAATGTAATCTATTGGATCGTTTTAACCGAGCACAAAACAGGGATCGTAACTGACACACATGAATATATGAACCCAAATAAATGGAATCCTTCAACATCTAATAGTTAAACCAAACTGACAAAAATGCTATACAGTGATATAATGGAGGATGAAGAATGATGGTTAAACAAGCAATAACTCAGTATATAAAATTATATCACACTTAAACAGGCAGAGCTACTGTACCCTTACAGCCAACTGAAATTTCCAAGACCAGTGCAATAAACGATCCGCAGTGTTCAAGCCCTGTGTATGATACCTACCAAGCTATTCGATTGTGAACTTCCATCAGAAGTTTCATGAACTCTTAATGAGACATAACCACGTTTTGCCGTTTTCAGCATTTCTGTTCCTGTCAAAAAATAATCCCATCCAAACTTTCTACATTTTGTTTGCCCCATTGGTAGAGAAGCCGTTAACTCTAGCAAAGATCTTGGGAAATGAGCTGAATTGATGCATCTGAAATTGCCCTACTCAGGCCTTTTCTGAGACTGCTTCTTGGTATAAAGTACAACGTGCCAGCACCCAAAAGACCCAGACTGCCTAAATATTGCCAGGAAGAACAGTTTTAATGGGTTTTTGAAGTTAAAAATAAGCCAAAGAACATACAGTGATTGTGAATTATGCTTCTCGGAACTCACCTCACCGAGGCAAGGTACAAATTCTGCCCTAACCACCACTTCCTACAGGCGAGCTAGCCTCAAGTCGAGTTTATGGCAGTAGAGCAGCTGTAGGTGAAAATGGGCCATCAGGAGAACGCCCAGTCCAACTTCTGCTGGAGGAATGTCTATAATAACAAATACCCCATCACAGCAGAAATATTTGTCAGGAAGCTCTTTAAAACAGCTATTTGTGTTAAATACAATAGGAACAATAAAGAAAGTGTGAGAAAGACTTCATTCTTTCTGGACTTCGCACTTCTAGTCAATGCTGTAAGTAAATTGCTTTAATTGAATGCCACTCTTTAGTATCTCAGCCTTCGACAGACTTGGACAGCAAAAGTGAGAATGTATCAGCTGCAGAAGAATATTTGTGTTCTTCACGAAGGCCAGCTGAGCCAGACAGAGAGGATACAAATTCACTAGTTTGGCAAGGAGGTATATGTCAAGAATAGCTGTTTTGTAAGAGCTGACTTTATATATTACTTCATCTGACATATTTGAATTGAGTAAATGATCCGGAAAGGACCTTCTAGTTTGTTTTCCTACCTGTGACAGTAATCGTTAGAAGATGTTTAGTGAAAGGATAAATAAACAGTGCAAGTGTTTTTAAGGGCCTTGAGGGAACCAATGGGCCTCAACAGCCCTGAGCAGTCTCACCTGGGATACACACCCACACCGTTGGCCAACGGACCCTGGAGCCCTGTTTGATCCTTGCCTGAGCTGCGTTGCAGGAATACCTGTCTCTGGCTCTCTCGCCTGTTGTTCTTGACTGGACCCTTGAATGGGTCCTGGACCTGGTTCATTACTGACTTTGTCTGGGATTGTTGGTGGACGTGGCTACCCAGTTCTGGTTGGGGGCTGTGCCCCACCGGCGAGGGCACAGCCTGTGCTGCCGTGCGCTTGGCTCCTGGCTCTTTCTCCCATCCCATCTGGAGCATTCCCACGCTTGCTGCTGCTCCCTGCCAGCGTTGTAGCAGTGCCTCCACTGCCTTTCAGCATTTCTCCTTTGTAGGCTGCCTGAACCGGAGGACTCGATCCACGTTGCAGCAGATGTGTCATTAATAATGTTTTAATGACCTCCCTTGACCCTGTTTTTTTAAGGTTATTTATATACAAAACACCTTAGTCTCTTGGGACTATTGGAAAGGCATAGATCTGTTAAAGGGATAAAAGAAAAACCATCGACTAAGCGTGCATAAAGAAATCATTACTAAAATCAAACTTCTAGCAGGTATTACTTGTTATATTGATATGCTTCGCAATATGGCAAAGCTGGTAACAAAAAAAAGGGCTGTTAAAAAAAAAAGGAAGGAGTGTGAAAGAAAATATGTGTGTATATATAGTCTTAAATATAGGTGGTTGGGTAGACAAATGCATCTGATGACACAAATGTCATTTTTCAGAGATTGATCTTAATTGTTGAATCTATATCAATCTCCCCAAATACGCACTGAATGCTTTTCAGTGCATGTTCTCTATCAGATGATCCATGAACAGCATTAGACAAAATATCTTGTGCAAACTGAGCTCAGATTGATTCAGGAGAGGTTTCTTTTGCCACTTCTGGATCGGTTGGACCCATTAGTTGCCTCCAGTCTTCCACAGCATTTTCCTTTGTTAAGATCATTATCACCGATGGGCCCCTGTAAAATCAATATAAGGAAGCTCTTACACTCTCCTGAGATGCAGACTTAGCGGTGACTCCAGAGGTACCATGAAGGGTTAAGATAAGCATTATTCTCTTTGAATATTGTTAAACTGTTTAAATTCTAAAAGTTGTTGTTGAGTGTTTTGTTTAAGACAATATCCTGTATTTGAAAGCCAAAAAGATTATGATGATCAGCTATTTGGATTTGGACTTTTTGTCCTAAAAAGGTTCTCACCCAGTAATTTCTGAAGCAAGACAACACATGGTTTTACCAACAGCTATGCTAACAATATTATGAGGAAGATATTTGTCCTACATGGGAAGAACAAGTATTCCTTCATAAATTAGTTCTTTTTTTGATAAAAAGTTCCAAAATAATAGTCATTATCTGTGAGTTTGGAAATCATCCTTTTAAAGGAAGAGCAGTCCATGCTAGAAGCCAAGAAACTTGCCAGAAAGAGTGACAGAGTGTAAAATCCTTAGCCCACTTTGGGTATAGCATGTTTTGTTGGCACCGTAAATTCAAGGTTTGATGTATACTTACATATCTCAGTATTGTACAACGAGACACTTACTCAGTCAGACAGGTCACTAACTGTTCAAAAAAGGGTTTTCCTTTGTGATCCTTATAAAACTGTGCAGCCATTTCACGAGATAAAGCTGCTTCTTTAATCTTTGAGATGGTAAATCCAGCATCTTAAACTTTTTGCATAATGTCATCTAGGAGAATAACAAGCAAACTCGTTCTTGGTGGAAATAGTTCAGATGCAAAAAAATTTTTAAAAGTTTAGATGCAAAAAAACACCCAAACTTTAAAAATTTCAGAAAATAATAAATGCTTTTTTTAAAAAAAAAGAAAAAAAAGACACCAATACCTATCAAAATTCTACTTACAATGTCAATCAATCATGGACAATATGACAAACACTTCCACAGTCCTCTATAATGTACAGAAACCGTTGTCAATGCCCTAATCCATCTCTGTGCCGGTGACAAACCCGGACTGTTACAAGCTGTACCGGTAGCATTCCCTGCTGTTTCTCACACTGGACAGAGGTGGGCTGTAGTTGTAACGCTCTATCACACACCCGCTGGTCTGCTAAAACCACTCTGGCTTGCTACAAGAGGGGAAGAAGGACTCACAAAAGCCAACGATGAATTAACGTTAGAAAGACTACTGAAATTTGTTAGGGCAGAAAAGCAGGATGCCAAGAAGAGGTTCTGGATATAGGGTTTAAAAAAAGTGGCAGCAAAAATCCTTAAGGTAAGATGCCGAATTGTACACGGTGTTCTTTTCACTTTGACTTTTCCTCCTCATTCCCTTTGTCTAATGGCAATTTAGACCAAGGATGGGAATGCATCTAACTGAGCAATGACCCCTTTTGAGTCAGTAGAGATACCTGTCTGAAGTAAGCAACATGGAGTTGGAAAGCCTTTCTCTCCTTTGACTCAGAAGGATGCTGGGCAGCTAGTTTGCACAAGTACCCGGCTTTTAAACGGTTTAACTTAGCTAAGAGCTCTCTCACTTCAATTCACCACCATTCTTGTGAAGAAAGAGCTACAGGCAGCTTAAGCAAAGGAAATGTCACCTTTGAGACCTCAATATGAATTATGCAAGCTCCGTAAAAGCATTTCTCTGCACGGAAAAAATATTTTAGAGAATAAAAAGAACACAAGTAACGTGATTTACTGCAGTGTACATTGCTAATATTTTGTAGAAATTACATCAGCAGACGTAGCCCATGCTTTCTAGATCACTTACTTACCTTTATGCTGCTTAGCAGCAGCAGGTTTGATGAATGCCAAAGTGTGCTCCTGAGGGAAGAAGAGCCGTAATTCCTTCTGAGCAGCATCAGGTGTGGAGCTACCATGCAGCTGATCAATAGGTATGTTGTTGACTGCATACTTTGCACGTAAACTGCAAGTCATTAGAAGACTGAAGTTACTTAAAGGAGTAGCCATTTTGAGCTTTAACTACGACTAGCCTTAACCCAGTGAATATAAATTAATGTTGATTAGGTGACTTAAGTGCTTGATGATCTCTCTGTAGGAGTAGGAAGCTTTCATTGTCTACAAAAAGAACAATCAGCTTTTTTATTAGCTACCTGAAATATGAACATCTTGTTGTATTTCCAAGGTAATGCCAGTTCGTTCTTAATGAAACAGCACTTTGGTCAACAACAGGTAAGATGATACCACAGCAGTTTCTTAGAACAATATGGTAAGCAGGTAAAATGAAAATGTCTATTTATAAAATGTGTAGGAGAAACTTAGTCACAAATAAAATATTCTACTGATGCAAAGTTTTCATTAAGCTGAGAAAATAAGCATCTGTTCTAAAAATAATAGTGCTATTTCAAGAAAAAAAAAAAGTAAGAATGAGATATTACCAATATTTTTTCTCTGACTCGGGAGGTCTCCTTTCACTTCAATACTCTTTTTTTAAACTCAGCTTTTCATTATGTTTAGCAGCCATTATTTCTCCAAAAAATGCTATAGTTTCTATGTGTAATACAACACTTCTTCCAAGAAAAGCCTAACAAACGGCAGACATATGTATCAGTTCCCAGATGATGGCACTGTAGTTACACCAGTTGGGACGTGGTATTCGTTGAGATAAGGAATGTGACAGTAAACTGGGAGCTGTGGGTGATGTTTTACTATTGTAAGTACTACCTGTTCAGGTTTTCCTTCTTAGCTTCTTCAACAGTCTTTGGGCCTAATAAATCTGTCCAGTGTGCTGTATCATTTTCTCGTGTTAAAGCAAGTACAAGAGTTGGGCCACTGTAAAATGGGAAAACTGGCATTAAAAAAAATTAAACTCCCTGTAATTTGTAAAAGTAATTTGATTATCTATAGTCCAGGCTAGGAAAACGAGCCCTAGTATTGGAGGATTTTAAAACTGATCTCTGTTTAAGCAGCTACAGTCTGATAAAACCTTATGGGGCTTTAACTTTGAAATTTAAATTAATGTTTTTGAATGTTACTACAACAGCAAGAATGTTATAGGATTGGGTTATGTCTTTATTATTAGACATAAAAATGCTGATCAGCTCCGAAGTTTTTGTCCCAGTTGTATCCCAACTTCATATGAAGGCAATATCCAAACATGATTTATTTTTCCTCCCCAAGGAACCCAGCACACAGCCTGGACGGAGATTTCAGAGCTCTCCTACAGACAGCCTAAATGCTGCCTTCCAGAGCAGAGCTCGACTGATTCCAGATCAATGGAACTGGCCCCTGACTTCAACATCATACATACAGAGGTATGGAGTAGCTAGTAATTTTAAAACACCTCATTTATTTTTCTGCTATACTTGGGAATTATCTCATTATCTGCAGTTGTCTGTTTTGCATTTTACTAAACTCTCAGATACATGGGTATCTTGTAGCCATGTATTATTCAGGCCAATTACTCATTGTGGAATTTTCAGTCTTATTTATAGATCCAAATTCTTATTTTTCATTCAACATACCTGGTCATTTGCTCAAGAAGGACTGCGAAGTAGTCTTGATTTTCATGCTCTTTGTAAAATTCACGTGTTTGTTCTTCAGATAGGACTATTTCTTTCTACATTGCTATTTTGAAGCCATCGTCCTTTATTCTTTGCATGATAGAATCTGTTTAATGTATTGAAATAATGCTAAATCGTCATCCGTTCATTAACTTACACACTTGTGAAGAAATGACATGGACTTTCCAATCACAATGTTAAATTTCTACAGGTGAATTAATTTCCTGACTGAAGAAAACTAATTTAAAGCACCTGCTAGAGGGCTTCAGTAGTTGCCTGGACACTCAGAAAGCTGTTGCTCACCTTAAGGCATCCTCTCACTTCAGGAACCTTAGTAGGAATTCCTGACTGAGAAATATGATACGTGTCACTATCACCAAAAGAAGGTTGAAGGATTTTGAACAGGAGAGGTCAAAATTGTAGTCTTTCGGATCTCTGTGTATAGGTTATTTCGAGTACAGAGATTCTCAAGTTAGAAATACAAATGCTATCTGGGAAGAGATGCAAATGTATGCCTGAGAAGAAAAGTAAACTTGTTTGGATGGAGCTTCATGCTAAGGGAGTAAATTTTTTTTAATTTAATCTGTAAAAACATTGTCTGTATAGGCTGCCCTTGTGCAGTGCTGTCTTACGTAGCATAGAACAGCCTGGGTCAGATCTTGTAAACCTTGCCATTGATCTACCTTGGACCTGCCATTCAAGAATAGTATGAGCTGCTGTGTTTTGGTGGGAAGTATGATCCCCTGTACTATACTTGAAAATGCTAGCTTCTCTGAGAGTTCTTCTAGAAAAGTTCTGTCCACGTATACAGTCGAAAGACATTCTTGGAAAATCAACTGAAGGAACAAAATAGCATTGACACTTACATTCTCAATATATCAAAAATGTAAACCGTGTAACTTTTTTCCTGACAAAGATTACTGTCAACTTAATGCTGAGGAGACAATGTAACCTAAGAACATTTTGTTAATAGAGTTAGAATTTTTAAAATTCAAAATATGACACTTTTTATATACCCTGGATAGAAAATGTAGCTATTAACACTTACTTCGTCTTTCCTTTAAGAGAAAAGGTCTAATTAAGGCCAAAGTATTTTCAACTTTTTGGTCTGTCTTCTTTATATCAAAATTTGGGAAAAAGAAGGCAAGTTGTCTGCTGGCATCTTCTACGCTGTCTTGCACATCACATATATCTAATATACTCCCAGTTTCCACGGTTCCTTCCAACCTAACAGTAAACAAAGTCATAAAGTATTTAAGTCACTGCACGCATTGAGTTAACAGTTGACTTCTCGAAGATGTACATTCTTAAAGTTTAGTGAAATGTAAGAATAGAATACCAAACTAAGTTTTTATTAAATTCAGATTTGTGACTCAAGTAATGTTTCTGAGAAGAGAATTTATTAATCTTCTCAAAAAGTGCCCTGTCATGTGCTATGAAAGAGAAATCTCAGCCATGTGGCTTTTCTAATTCCCCTGTAGCTTATTCAAAATAGTGTCTCTGTTTCACTAGGCAGAATTACTACTGACAAGTGCATGGTGTATAAGGAATGATCAGTAAAAGGATTGTGCTTAATTTGTGTACAGCATGATCATAAAAACGATAGCACTACAGAATTGTCTTCAACAGAGGTACTTCTCGTTGTTACTTGCCTGTATTTCTAAGGTTTATTTAGCTATGTAAATACAGTCCCTCTTGGCCACTTACAGAAAATGCAATATTCCCCTGTTGTACTAAATTAATGCAGAAAGGGATACAGCAAGCATCAACAAAAATATCAGTTATTATGACAAGTTCTTTTTTGAAACAAAGTATTTAAATTCATGTTTCTTTAAGTAAATCTCTTGTCTACATATAAAACTTGATCCAATATTTGAATTTTTGTGAACACTGTCTTCACTGTCTAATACTGTGTATGCAACTATCATCCTCTGCAAATACTTGGCACGGGAGAAAACTAGACTAGGATACCATGGCTGTGAACATGTAATCCTTACAATGTTTTTATGCATCTTTTATGAATTGAGGAGGGGGGAACAAAACTCCAAACCCTCCCAGTTGTTTGCTGGTTTTTACGGAGCGGTCCCAGAGAGCACAGCATGCTTCAGGTGTCCCCTACTCTCCTTTGGGCCACATCTACAGCTTCCCGGCACACACAGGAGTAAAGGTGGGCAAGAATGCAGCCCCCGGCAGGCCATGCTGGTGGTCCCTTTGGGTGACCTAGTATGAAGGGGAAATGTGTGGACTACAACCACTTTGAAGCGTAGCGCTGTTCCCGTTGCTCTAACAACTCATTCAAGGGTCGTTCAGAAACAGCAAGGGATCAGTGCCCTTTGCTTGCCATCTTCACCGAGGAAGCACGGAGTTTCTATGTTCCCACAGGAGCTGCGATTGCATCTCTGGTGGTGGCCCTGTGAAGGACCAGGTGAAGAACTCTGCCTGCACCCCATGCACGTGAGCATCTGTAAGAATGTGCCGTGGTTTATGATGTGCTCCGTATACCGTAACTGAGTCACATACACACATTTGCACTGGTAGTTACCTGTCTGGCTTAGCCTCAGGCTCACCAGGCACGCTCCCACTCGACTCGTGTAGCTCTTTCCAGTGAGGAATAGCATCAGTTGCTTCTTTTTTCGTGATTACCAAAATGTGGCATGGTCCACTCATCACGAATTGAACAAAATCGCCAAAATCAGACTAAAAAACATAATTTTTTCCCTATGAATTGCAGGAACTCTGAGTTCATCATCAGAAATGAGACAACCATGCTTTCCATAGTGACCCATAATTCCTGTTCTAAACTGGCGTTCACATACCTCTTGGGTCTCGTGCTGTGCGTCCTTCTTTTTATTTTTCTGATCGTCAATGTTTCAGTGAGGAATTAGGTCTACATGTTACTGTCTAGTAATTGCTGGGTAAAGCTATATACCTGGGTGGGGTAGGAAGGAAGGGAAATTAAATAGTAAGGGTCTTGAATGGGGAAAAATAATTTCTCTGTTTTTTCATCTCTAACCTCCTCCTTTCTAGATATTTGATCACATTGTACTAGTGTGAATTTATTTGGGAAATAACAGTCAATGACTGTTTCTTCTCTTGGTCCCTGGGATGATGTTTGAAACGTCATATCTACAGAGATATGAGAGCAAGACCTTGCTTGGAGGTTGTACCTGATTTCCATGTAACTTTTTTTCCCCCAAACAAAGGACTTTCACCACTTTGCCTCAGGTTTTGACATCTGAAACACACAAAGCAGCAGAGAGGTTTTTAGTTACAAATGGCAGAAGTATGGTTGCCTTGTATAAGAATTCAGACAGCTTTTTCTTTTTAATGCAAGTCAAGTGGTGTATATAGCACAATAGAGCCATCAGCATACCTAGAGTTTTAAGCAACACAATTTCTGGAGCCAGAACATTTTTTTCTTCTGTGTCTCAAACTCATTTATAATTTCCAGGTTAAAATATAAATGCTGTATTCCAAAATAGTAATGATATTTAACTTAATCTCCAGGCCTAGTGTCCTATCACATCACTCAGCTTCACTTGCTTTGCTTCACTTGTACGATCCACATCAGTCAGGAGTGGTGGCAGTGACCTAATGAATTCAACACACCTTAATCTTGGAAGGTTACTTGAAAAAGAATACTTGATACTAAAACCAGCTGCCTGAAAAAGAATCTGAATTACAGAAATTTCTCTTTGTTGAAGTCTTCCCAGTGACTTGGCCATGTACCGTAACTGAAATGTTCCATACATGTTTTAAACCGTTTTGTCTGTGTGTGTGTGGAGGAAACCTGGCAGTAAAACACAGCCGTAGCAGCAAGTTATAGTCGTACTGAGCAAAAACACACAGAGACGTCTGCTCAAGCCAAGGGAAAACTCTCAGATTTTCTGGTTTTCGTTGTAATGTCTGTCCAGCATCAGCTCTATGTCATCACGCTCTGGTTGCATTCATACTACTGAATTGAACCGTGTGCATGAATATTCCCTGGCATTGGGCTTGCTTAGTAAACCTGTAAAATCTTAGAATCATCTGTAGATTTGGTGGATGGTCTCAGGAAAGTATTTATCCCTGACAGCCAGCACTTCCCCTAAACATCTTGTGCGCATGGTGTGAAAGTTGGGAGATGCTAGGGACCGCTGCTGTTTACTGCTATGGACATGGCTGTGCTCGCTTTGACATGTTACTCTGGCAATGCCTCACCAAGGCTCAGTCCAGGCTCTAGGTTCTGCTGGACATACTAATGACATGCTATAAAACCACCAGACCTTTCTTTTTTGACCTCAATTTGAAGAAAGGCATAGTGCTGGGAAGATGGTTGCCTTTCTCCTAGCCAAAGAGGGTCTGAGAGAAGCGTGAGAGTTCAGCTCCATCTAGGACCCCTTGAGGACCACAGAAGTGGAGGTTCTGAGTACCATGTCCTGTTTTCTCAAGACACTGAAGACCACAATGGTGACATTCGGGAGACCGCAGGGCTGAAACCTCCATCAGCTGCAGCTTGGGATATATAAAGTCATTGTGTTTGTCTGCAGCAGGTCTTCAAGTCTGAGGCCTGGGTCGGGAGGACGAGGTCCCAAGTAGGCAGTCTCCAGCTCCCCTTTTGGCTGTATGTCGTTCTTCTCCAGCAGCATCATGCCAGCCTCCAAGAACAACTCAAGTGAGGGGACTTTCTCTCACGTGCTGACATCCTGCTCAGACCACCCCTCTCAACAATAGGATATAGCCTGAGGCTTCCTTTGATATGGGAAAACTGAGGTTTACACCTTAATTTTTCTCGTGGGAGAGAGGGGGACCGAACAGTGAGGGGGTTTAGAGACAGATGCCTTTAGCTGTGAGGCAATATAAGGAGAGGCAGGGAATGTGCTGTAGCAGATGGGAGGGTGGAAGGGGGGAAGTCAGCAGATCCTCCTTAACTGGAGTCTCCTATGGCAACGGCAGCGGATAAAAGAGCATCAACCAGAACTTGCCCACTGGCAACCGGCTGTGGTCCCCACTGGGACCTCTGTTCCCTATCATGCTTGGCACCAGGGTGGCAAACACAATAAAGTGGTTACAGCTGCCAGCTGAGACTGAATTTTGGCAGATACATCGCCCGTGCGTGGGTACATGCTAGCCCTGAGGCAGTAGCTTTCGTAGCCTGTCCCTTCTTCCTTTGCATGCGGGGCTTCCAGGGCTCTGTCGCACTCTGGCACCCACCACAGACCACATCCTTGGTCATAAAAGGCATTGACAGACCAAGACATAACAAAATGAGGAATACAGCCTGGCTTTATCTGTAGAGAAAAGCCTGGTTGCGTAGGGAATGCCCATCTGTCACGTGCAGCGCTGAAGAAGGGATCACAGCTGGGGGAGATGCAGGTACAGGTCTACACCTATAGAAGGGCCAGGTCTGCTAAGGGGGGAAGCCACATCTAATCATTTTCAAAAATGTGAGCAGTATGGTTGCCAGGCTTTGATGGGTTGGCGCAGTGATTTATTGAGTGCTGCGGTGAACCAGCCCTAGTCCTGAACCAGGTGCACCAGATGGCCTCGTTTACTTTTCTGTCATTTGAAATGTGTATATATGTGTACGCAGTCAGAATGTAAACTTACAGGAAGGAAGCCTTATTATTTTTCAAGTTTTGAAATTGATTCATAAAATCAGCCTTGAATTTTCTACATTTTTCAGTTATGTCATGCTGCTCTTTCCTGTTGCTGATTGCTAACTTTCATTCCCTCCACCTTGTCCTTTGCTGGAGTTGAAATACAAGCTATTGCTTTAACAAAATCATTTATCCTGTGGGTTTCACAGGTGTGTTGTTTGAAACGATTAGAGAAGTTGAATGTACACACTTTCAAATAGCTGCTACAACATTGTCTCTTGCAAACAAAAAAGATAAACTTACCAACAAATGGTAACAAACCCTGAAAATGAACAATTTTTAATTTCATTATGTAGGGTCAATATGCATATACTTTTAAGAACAAAGATCCTGGAAAACATGTGTTCACGTTTCAAACTATATATATATCATATGTCAAAATTATCTTAAGCACCCTGTTATAGAAACGAAATAGAATCACTTGCAATCCATGAGATTAGCTATGATTAGTGCCACTTGCAAACTTTCTCTGTATTGAACCCATCAATCATTTTCAGATAACTGAGATTTTCATCAGTGTCATTTTCAACAGATGAAGTAACGAAACCGATTAAATGAGCCTGTTATGTCTTAGAATGAAGGTAGATGTGTTTTGATTATCTGCCGCCACAATAGTTGCCAGGATTGCTAGAGATGCCTGGAGCATTGTGCAGCAATTCGGCTGTGCAATGTGTGAATCACAGGTCCATTTCAAAGGTGTAAAGGTGGTTTTTGAGGGTAGCTTTATGGATATGGTGCTCATTAGCACCGCAAGTTCATCACAAAGTTCAGCTGCATCACCATTAAAACCCCATAAAGGCACCCTTGGGAAACATCTCTTTTTCTTGATGCTGAAATGTCATGTAGAATTCCTAGAAGTGTTACACAAGCATCAGCTTGATTAAGCAGTGGATGGGCTAAGCGGAGTTGTGTCAATCACAGCAAGAAAGCTTTTGTACTTAGAGATATGTTGCCTGATATTCTTATCCTTTAAATGGTAAGTTTCTGTCTCTGGTATATATTCAGACCTGCCTGAGCTCCTCAAAATAGTTTCAAGCCAATCTGAGATTGTATTCACTCTTTGAACACTGTTTCAAGACGCCCTTGCAGCTCAGGGAATTAAGTTCTCAGCTGTAACGGAGCACAGCACCGAGCAAACTCCATCACTGTGCCGTAACGTGCTTCTCACCGGGATTTTGGTAAGGACACTGCACCAGCTCAAAAGGAGTAAGACTAATTTGTCATCCAGAATCCGGGGCAAGACCATAATTCCCTTGGAGTTAGGGATCTCTTGAAGATCCTGCCAAGGGTGATGAGCTTCTGTGTTCTTTGTGTCTGTCCAGTGTTGGCCTCCCTGTGGCATGGGAGGTAAGATTTTTCCACTATGGAGGATAAATAGGAAGACAAGAATATATTCTCAGTAAAGAAATAAAGCAGAAGATTATAGAAGGGCAGAAGGACAAATTTACTCCTGTTGATTCTCCGGTTAAAAATCCTTTCAACAGTTCCTCTGCCTTCACTTACTGCATAGCGAGAATGAGAGTCCTTTACCAAGTTTGTTTTACATGGACTAATACTTGACTGATTTCAGGCATTTCAGTATCTTTGTGTTTTCAACTACTAATTGCTTCTCTGAGTTCTGTGTGATCATCCTTGTATCATGCAGGGAGGCTTTGTGTTTACACTCATACTGTACACATCTTCTCATACATTAAGCTCTCAGATTTACCAAGAAGTTGTACACCCAAAAAGTCCCTTTATACAAGCAGGACAATCTACCTGATGTTCTATGAAACTCAATGTGGTGAGTTTTTAAATACTATATTATATAAAAGTTTCTCTTGTGCCAAAATTGAGGTCATTGCTGATTTTGGCCATACAGGGAGGTGCCCTGTCAGACAGGCTCCATCAGATGCTGAGCCACTTCTGTGTGCTAACCCAGCGGTCTTGGGGCAGCTCGTGGTCCTTTAAACGAGCGTTCGTGAGTGGAATATGGATGGCGCAGCTCAAAATTACATGACAGTGAAGACACAAGCCTGGGTCTGGCAAAGAAGAAATAAGCCAGTTGCTGTTCCTCTTATCTGCCTCGCTCCCTCCTATTCAAAACTCTACTTGTATGATGCTCATTATACGAAGTTTTTTTCCTGATTTGATTTTTCCTTTGGAAAAAATTGAATTGTGAAAACGAATTAGTGTAGGGCTCCCATAAACAACTCAACACAATTCCCCGACAGGAGCAGCACCTGTGAACTTTCCACCGCTCCCACTAAAACGGTGATTTTGCAGTCTGGTGAGTCCTGCCCCAGCACTCGGCACCCTGGCTTCGTGAGCTCTTCTTCCATGGGGAGGAAGGAGAGGAGATTTCTTCTACATACGCCAGCCACCAATGTTAAAAATTTCTAAACAAAAATATAATAAATTTTTTAAAAATCATAGGATAAAATGAAATATTTTGCCTATTGCTGCCCCAGTTCATCCTGCCCAGTGTTTGTACTCTTTGTTATTGTAAAAGTAGGAAACAGTAAGACCAGGGAGTTACGTGATGTGGTTAATACCAAAGTCTTGTGGTTATGAATCATTTCAGAAGCTTTAAAGGATAGATATAGTCTAGCCTGAGCCGCTTGTAAATTGTGTTAGTACCTCAGCCGAATTGGATCCCGAAAAGAAATATGAATGGTGGAAGAGTGGAGCGAGGCAACGGTGACAGCTGACAGAACAGTAACGAGTTTGCATTAAAACTTCACACTTACTTTCTCCTCCTGTTCTAAAGTGAGAGACGTGTGATATCATCTAAACAGCGCAGTTATCACTGCTTCTCCCTGCAGTCACACAGATGCTTTCTTTAGAGATGTTTTGTCCTTAAAACAAGAACCAACTGGAAAAAGGAAGGAATAAACTGGTTTTGTGGGGGTTTTTTTAATTTGTGCTGTTGAGGTTGATTCTTCAGATACATCTCAGGTATTTTGTTAAAAAACTTTATTACTTGGTATGTAATTAATATACACTTTGGAATAAACTCCTTAATGGGACTTTCTCTTGGATTTTTGTGTTCTGTGATGCTTCCTTCTGTCATACTTGTATTTTCCTACAGGAGTAGGAATTTTGTACTAGCACTTTTAAGACAACACCTGTACAACTGGTTAGAGGGGTTTAACACAAAACTAGCTTGCCTGCAAGTTGCCACTACACCGTGGTGTTGGTCTTCACTGCCAGGCTCTCTGCTGCCAGAATGGGTAGATTTTATGTTATAGTAATGTTTCTTTGGAGCTTCAGTTTTATCATAAGCTTAAGTTCTGAATTTATTGGGGATGTTCTGAGCTTATTGCCCAGAGCTGAGCGCAGTATGGGAATGTGTACTGGCAGCAGAAAGCCAGCAAGTGGCATTAAGTGCCTGGGGAGAGGGCCAGCTCACAGGAGCAGCTCCAGGAGTGGCCGTGGGTATCCCATAAAGGTATAGGTCGTGCGTGATCATGCAACGGTGGTTTAGTATCGTGGACGTCGCTCTCTTCTATGGCAAAATTGAAATTACCCTTTAAACAAAAGACACCTGAGGTCAAAAAGTAGTAGTCTTAAGAGTAAGACTTGAGGAAATTTATAATCATACTTTTTTTTCCTGTATGCTAAGGAAATCTATATATTTATCTTTCGGATGATAACACAGTAATTTCCAGAATAACTACAAGCCTAAAACAAAATAATGAAGTGTGGCTACCGTGTAAACCCATACGTTTCTCACCCTTCCTTTTTCTGTCTCAGAAGAAACTTATTTCAAGTGTTGTTTAAAAAGATGCCACAGAGTGGCAGAGTCTTTTGGTTTTGTGAGGAAAACATTTCTTCTCCCTTTTCACCTTTTTTTTTTCCAGTCTGTGTGTATGTTAGATTTTGCTTTTCTCACTTCTTGATTCTCTTTCTCTTTTGAGTTTGGATTGTATTTTCATCATCCTTCCATATCTTTTGGGTTCTAGAAACCATGCTGCCTCACTGGATTTCCTGCTGGGTAATTGTAGCCATGTATGCGTACTTCTTGTCTTCTGAAGTTTCGTTTCAAGTCAAAGACTAAGTTATAACTGAAAGGAGAGTTTGATTTTTAAAAGAAATTGATCTATAGCCTGCTTTTAACTATAGGTTGTGGTTTTCATTTAAATCTTTATTCATGACTCACTGAGATGCTTCTTTTACTGGTAACTGCTTTCTGCATAACCGGGCTTTCTGTCATCAATCATATAGCCTGTTCAGCCAGAAGGGAAAAAATGTAAAGAATGATAATATTGCAGGAGCACGGATGTGCGTTCTCAGAGCTTTACTGGGATAAGTGTCAGCAGCGATGCACTTACACATCATCTGCTGCAGCAATACTGAGAACGGGAGGAAGAAGACAGCCGAGTTAGTTGTCATTTCTGTGTGTATCTTACGCACGATCAACTTAGTATTTGTTCCCAATTGAAAGCAAAAGTATGTAAAGGAGAGGATTATGTAAAGTGAGGATTACCGCTCTACACATCGCTAGCTAATCTAAAACTATGAATGGAAGACTACCTTTCTGTGAGGAAGGACAGAAAGACTGATGCGGACATGAGAACTTGCTGTGTACTTTTCCAGCTGATTAACTTATCATTTTGAAGGAGAGAGGAGGCAGGCAAGAAATAAGTTCTTGAAGCAGCTCAACAAAGCAGCTCAATTACAACTCACCCCTGAAACGTGAAGCAGCTCAATTACAGCTCACCTCAGCCTCTCATCTCCTTGGGTTTGGTGTTTCCTTTTATTTTTAAATATCGTGATGTCAGCAGCAGACTGGTTTCGAGCATACCCTGCCTCTACCTGCCATGCAACTTGTTGTGTGTTGTGATTAGTGATTAATATTGGAGAAACCGAGACTAAATTACATCTCTCCACCAGCTTCACTGTTACGTGATTAATACCAGTTATAAATTCTGCATAGCTCCTTTCAAAGAGCTGGGGTAACTCTGATCATTCCCCGCAAATTTATCAGCATTGTACTGCCCAGTGTGGCTCACTTACTGTAAATATTTCCAAAAGAAGATAAAAAGGTCTAACGAGGCCATGAAAACTAAACTGTAAAGCACTGGGAATCAGATCAGTTAGGTGCTTTACAATAATATGTGTGATGGGAAGTGCAGAGAGCTTGGGTGTCTGATCTGTGAGTGTCAGAGGGGTGACTTATCACTTTGGTTGGTAGAGCCTAGTATGGATGGAGATCAGGTGGGCAAAATATTTCCCTCATATTGCCAGAGGCACATGTTGTTTTCTTCATACTGGGGTCCAGAAGTTGGACAGAACAAGGCAGATATGAGGACTCCCTGAGTAGTGATAGATTGGTGAGTTCAGATGTTAATTCTCCTACTTTTCTTAACCACCTGTTTTTGAAAGGGATGGATTGCCTGCTGAAAGCACCCATCTCTTCAAGATGACTGGTTTAAACTATACAGATATCTTTTGGGTGGCCACCGTGGCAGAGAGTGACTTTGTGACGAACGGGAAGTTTAAACAGTGGAAAGCCAAGGGGAGATAACAGCAACCACAGAGCGATTCATTACAGCCAAATGGAAAAAAGATTTTGTAACCTTCCCTAATCTTTTTTAAAAACACCCTGTTAAATGTTATGCACTGCCACTCCTTTTCAGTGTGTGCATTTCAAATAGTAGGTTACCTGACATCATTGGTTTACGGTAGCTCCACTGGTAGGAGGGATATTCTCAATTCCAGGTGGTTTTTAGTTGTATGGTTGTCTGAGGAAGCCCATAGGTGTCTGTGAGGGGCAGCGAGAGGCACTCTGTTCAGAGACCAGCTCAGCTCATGGTGAGGAACCCGACAGACCTGGATGCTCTTTAAGAGGGACTAAAATGTGGGAAGCACAGAAACCATCCAGACAAGTTCGAGAATGTCACTTGGTGACTAGGCTACTGCTGAGGAGGAAACACATACGAAAGTGTGTAAGAGGCTTTCTGAGAAGCTGACAAGTGAGCAGACACATCCGAGCATGGTGAAGAAGGAAGGGAAGGCAGTGCTGATGAGTAATCCCACTTGAATCCCACTTGAGTCTTTCATGGCACCAAACCCAACAAAAAGTATCATGATACCATCAAGTACCACGGTTCTACTGAACAGATTTGAAAAGAATTATGTCAAAAAGGCTTCTAATGGTGGCACATTTTGAGTCATCTAACGTAAATGATTACGGTATCAAACATACAAAGCAGTTATTGGAAAATGTGTCTGAATGATTTAATAATTGCGTTGTTATGAAAGCTTAATAATTTGGTGCTCTTCATGCTGTCACAGCTATTGCCTATGCACATACAACATTCTGCACAATAAAACCGGTGTGCTGCTTAGAGTGACAAAACCGAAGACTTTTTTTCTCATGACATTACAGGAAAAGCTACTTGATAAAACAGAAGTCAAGTCAAAAGAAAGAAGCAGTTACGTGGCTGGGTTTCCAGTTGCTACAGTGGTTGTGCTCAACCTAGCTATGTTTTTAATCAAAGAACAAGTGTCATCAGGTGCTTGAGAGAAAGAGGGCTGCATGCTGGACCACAGATAAATCCAGAAATGTTACACACTACCTGCTGGAGATGTGCTGCAGGGCAGTAGATATTTCTTTGCCACTGAAATTGTTGTGGTGGGGGAGAGTTTGTTGCTAGCTTTCCTCCTCATCAGTGAATCAAGCTGTGCTTGCACCACTTCTGCATTACTTCCAGCTGAGTTCACATTGACAGAAGTTAAATGTTTTAAAACGTATCTGTGAGCTTCTAATTTCCAGCAATATTTTCCCAGGAGCTATTTCATGAGGAGGTAGCCGCTGCAGAAACAAGGGTGGAGGATGTAGTGCTTTCTTATTAGACTATTATTCTGTCTGATCAGACGGGGTCTGATTAAACAGATTTTATTCCATCTGATAACAACAGAAGAGCATTTCTTTTTAACTGAATTCCTTTTCAAGATCTGTGAGCAGTAGTAAAAGAATAATTCTAGAAGAAAACTAATGGAATTGGATATTGTTATACTTAATAATAGAGATATTCTGATTGGGGTGACTTCAGAGAGCAATTCAGCTTCTGCAAGGGCAATCCATGTGTTTGGTCTACTAAGACTCTCCTAAAAATGCCTTTCATTTTTCCCTAGCTTTTCATCTTCACCGTTACTCTGTGTTCCTGCTTATTTCAGCCACCCCTGTTTATCAGCCAGCAATGGTTGTTTTTCTTTGACCCATCAAATTTTGTCAGCTTACTTCAGAGACATCTTTTTGGGCTGCCTCTTTTGTTGAGCTGTCTTTTTATCTGTTTCTCTCTTGCACTCTCTTAACTTCTTTGTCATTTTAAATAATAAATAAGCAAATCATCATGAGTTATACATTTCCTTTTTCTCCCATTCTCGCTTGCATTGTTTTGTCTTGAATTATAATGGCCTGAGCTTTGCAATTGAGCTGTTTCTCTTTTATAAAACTTTTTCTCAGTTTTGCAGGTTTTCCTTTACATGGTTCTAATCTTGCTCTAAGGGTTCACACGCAGATACTGCTGTTGTGAGATTATGTCATAAATTATTCCTATATCTGTACAGAGTGTGCTGTCACAGGAAGCCACTGGTCGTGGTT
>NW_009597664.1:0-1083 GCF_000690535.1 Cariama cristata | reverse complement strand
GTCTAGTGCAGCACTACCGTGTCTGCTCCTGCTGCCCGCAGCTCTGTGTTTTACAGATACAGCTGTTTGGTTCCGGGGGTGAAGCTGTTCATAGCTCAGTGCTAGGGCATGGGAGAGAGAAGCTGCGGACAGTCCCTGTCCCTCTGTGTAGACATCCTCCAGTTATCTTCACGTTCAGCTTCCGTGGGCACAACTTCCACCACTAATGTCTCTTTTTTGGCTGTAAATCTGCATAGGCCTATGAGAGAGCTGCTAGAAAAGCAGGTAATCAGTGGTGCAGTTCTTCTACAGAGGGTTACAGAGTGTTCGTAGGAGCTCAACATTTGTATTTAATTGTCAGATTTTGTCTTACTATTTTATATGTGTAGTGTCTATTTTGCCTTTTCATTATCATGCCAGATTAGCAATCATATCTTAGGAAGAAGTGTTAAAGCAAAGTTTTACTAACTTGCACTTTACTAACTTGCGTTTTTACATAAAAGTGAGTTTTCTTCTAGATTCCTTTCATATTCGAATCCCTCTGGAAGATGTATTTCCAATAGTTACCCTGTCTGAAAGATAACACAGATGCCTGATGCCAGATGGGAGCTGTTGTGTGCTCCAATAGATCCTTCGCTATCCGACTGGTAAAGTTAGGGACACTCCTAAGGGAGCAAGTTGAGAACACAGGCACGTTAAGAAAATTCAGGTTTTCTACAATGGTAAGTTTTAGTTTGAGTTTTAGGGCTTAGGTGTACAATTATCATTATAACGTATCATGTACCATTATCATTATAACATATCATGCACTGCAATTCCTGAAATTCTCTAATTTCAGGAATTAAAAAAAAAGTGAATTTTAAACAGTTTCTATGGAAAAAGAATTCTAAACTAAAAACTTTAGTTTAGAAAAATGGAAATTAGTTGCTTTGCTAATTATAGAGTGAATGGGGAGCAGTCCAGATCAGCCCTAGGGACAGTACCTGGGGCCAGCATGGAGATGAGGGGATGCTGCCATCACTATACTTAGAGCAAGAGGATGCAGAAGGTGCTCTCAGGCCTTCCCGAATTTCTACTGGAGTCTTGAACGAGAGCTGCCAGGTT
>NW_009597663.1:419-3714 GCF_000690535.1 Cariama cristata | reverse complement strand
CGTGCTGGCAACAGGAAGCGTGCGGTTGTCTTTTGGGTCCAGGCTACTCCAGGCTGAGGGGACCGGTCCCACCGTGCCTCAGCCCTTGCGGCGCAGGGGCTGATGCCGGGGCTCGCTGCTGGGCCCGGCTGCGGGAGGGCTGTTTGTGGAGCTGGAGAAGCGGGCCGTTGGCCCAAACAACCGTTCCCACAGTTGGAACAGCGTCCCGAGCAGTGTGTGGGTGGCACTGCTCCGCCAACATCTGTTACCTCATGTGTTCCTTCTCACTTTTCCGGGAAAGCTGACTGTTAACCGCACGTAACCCCACGTCCCTGCAAAGGAAGGGGGAGGCTGGCTGCATCTCCACCTGCCCCGGGACGGGGTTCCTACAGGACCGCCGTGTCCCTGCGGGAGGAAGGGCGTCGGGAGCGGTGTGCTGGCCGTGCTCGTGTGCCTGGGACGGGGTCTCATCTGGGTCCTGGTAGCTTTACAGAGAGGTCTCTTTGGGGAGCATCTTCCCGGCATCTCGCCGTTGCCATCCCAGCCAGGAGGTGCGGTGTCTCAGCACAGCAGGGGATTGCTTCCCGCTGGCCGAAGCCCCGCAAAAGCCGATAGCTCTGGCGGGGGATCTACCTGCGGCTGTGTTGTTTCAGGGCAGCTCCCTGGTGCTCCTGGCCACGTCTGCATGTTTGTGCTCCGCAGGACTACGCACTGAGAGCAAGCTGTTTACGTGCATCAGGCCCCATGATAGGCTTCTCCGTACCTCAGGACTTTATTCAAAACATCGTGTACTTGATGACGGGAGGTTTTGCTTGATAGGAATGTAGCCTTTACCCTCAGTCTTAAGAGCTTGCAGCGCAGATGGACTTTGCCAGGCAGAACACTCGTGTACTCCTACAGCCAGATTGTAGGAGGGCAGGGAGAAGTCATCTGATAAAAGCGAACGTCCTGGCCAACTCTTCCAGCAAGATTGTGTTGCTTACAATTGCCAGGGGGCCCTGCTAGAACATCCCGCCTTGGAGGCTGGGGAGATGCTTCTCCCTCCGCTCTTGTGTAACGGCGTGGGCAATGGAGGGAGGAGGGTGGAGGGCAAGCGTGGGCTCGAGGGGAAGGCAGCGGTGCTGGGAGGCAGTCGGAAAGGCTCTGGTTCCCGTGCTGTGGTGCTCCTGCCCCTGTCCCTCCCCTTTTAGGCTGCTCTTGTAGACCTGATGGGGGGCAGCTAGCATGGAGAGCTGTTGGGCCCTTTGGGATCTCAGTGCTGGAGGGAGAAACCTGCCTGGGTGCCATCTTGGGGGGGAGGCCTGGTGCTGCATCGCTTCAGCAAGAGCAGCCGGGGGTCCCTGTCCACCCGGCCGGCAGCACCCTGGGCTGCCAGCGATGCGGGTTTGTTCATGCCGTCGCATCTCGGACCCGCGGTTCTGCGGTGGTGCGCGTCGCCGAGAGCTGCGGGTTCCTTGTACTAATCTGTCGGTTTTCTGCCTTGTCTGATTTTTCAAGAGTCCATCGTAGGAAACTGTATGGACAGGAGTTCCCCGGGCCAAGCGATGCAGGTGCCTGACCACAATGGACTGGGCTATCCTGCACGACCCGCCTCCAGCGAGCACCCGCGGCCCCGGACCCTGCAGAGACATCACACCATTCAGAACAGCGATGATGCCTACGTAGGTTTGCAGAAACCCGTGCCCGGCAGGGCTTAAGGCAGCGCGGAGTTTCCTTGACGCGTGTGGGGGTTATGTATGAGGTGGCATAGGGGAAAGGCGGCACCCTGCTCCGCGGGGCTGCTGGGCGTGAAGGGCCGTGGGGACGCCTCAGTACGTCCCGTTTGCTTAATGCTGAAAACAACTTAGCAGAGAGCAATACGGAAGGGCCTCTCCTTCGCTCACGCTTTGTCCCGGGGCTGGCTGCTGTAGCCACGGCATCTCTTCTTTTTCCTCCGAGGCCCTTCTGATGAGACGGTCCGGGCTGCCCCAGGCCTGGCTCTGGCCGCAGAGGGCTTTTCAGGCACACGGAGCCCGGCTTTCGGTTCTGCAGTGCTGCTAAAGGAGTTGGCCACAGCAGCCCAGCCTTGACCGAGAACAGAGGGCGGCTGCTCCGCTTCCCCTGTGTTTTGGGCCACTGGGAACCGTCCTGCCCAAACCTTGATGCGTTCTCTGCTACAGCTCCCTTCTGCTACGAATGAGAAGGGCTCTCCCGTAGTTAGTTCGGCGTGGGTCTGGAAGGGACTTGAACTGCCCAGTCCGTTCGTGTGCTGAGGGGACATCAGCTGCACTTAAGCTGTGCCTGATGTTCGGTTTTTGCTTGTACGCGGAAACCCTGGCTGGAGGCTTTCCGCAGCAGCCTGTCGGAGCTGGGGGAGCAGCAGGGTGCCTTGGCCCGAGCCCCCTTTGACTTGTGTGCTGCTGTCTCCGCAGGTGCAGTTAGATAACTTGCCTGGAATGAGTTTAATGGCAGGAAAAGCACTAAGTTCTGCTCGGATGTCCGATGCCGTCCTCAGCCAGTCGTCGCTGATGGCCAGCCAGCAGCTGCGCGACAGGGAGAGTGAAGGTAAGGACCCGGCCGAGCTGCAGAGACGCGGCAGGGAGGGCAAGGGGTGCCGTGCGGGGTCTGGGCCAGGGACTGAGAGGACCAGCTCGCAGTCTGCGTTGCAAAGCCACCTCTCCTCCGAGTGAGCAGTGCCTGCAGGGAGCGAGGGCTGCGGGGCAGCACGTGCTGAAGGGCGGTTCCTCGGGTGCTGCCGTTGGTTGGAGCCTGGGCTGGCGGGAGCAGTGTCCTAGGCTTCCCGGAGAAACGCCGGGCGGCTTTGCCTGTGATGCGACCCTTCAGGCCATGGCAGCCTGCTGGCCTGATCCCCATGTCGGAGCCGTAGCTCCTTCACACTCCTTGTGCAAGCTCTGATGCTGTTCTTTGACCTTACAGAATGCGGCGAGAGTTTGGAAGGTCAAGAGCATCCCAACCTAGGTGATGGCAACCAGCATCTAAACACCTCCTGTTACCCATCGACATGTATTACAGACGTCCTACTGAGCTACAAGCACCCGGAGGTGCCCTTTGGGATGGAGCAGGCAGGGGTGTAACTGGGAGGGAGTGAGTATCCAAGCGTCCTCCTCCTTCCCACTGCACACCACAGGTTGCCTTGGTGGCGGACCCCAAGGCCTGTTGGCCCGACTCGTGCCTGTCTCCTTCACCGCCCCTCGCTCCAAGGCCGGCGCGAGGCTGGGGAAGAGACCGTCAGCTCTGGGCTTCTGCACTGCTGCCTGCCTGCTGTCCCCCTCTGTTCATCAGGGGGTGGGGGGTCCCCCTCCTTCCCGGCCTTGGC
>NW_009597663.1:0-360 GCF_000690535.1 Cariama cristata | reverse complement strand
GGGCCCGCGGTGGAGGGCTGTGGAAGCCGAATCGCCGTTCTCTGGTGTCTCCTAATGTCTCTGCTTCTCCTCTCTTGCAGGTTTTATGTACAGCTTTGAAACGAAAAGGTCCATTTTAAACCAACAGTATCTAGCAGCATTGCGCCAAATTGCCGTAGTATTTCTGACTAACTGGAATACCATGGCCCCTTTCCTCCTCATCAGTTCATCCCGTGTGTTGTTCCTTTGGTTTCTTTGATTTTTGCCATTTTTGCCTGTAACTCCAGCTATCACCGAAATAATAACCAGAGAACCCGAGCCCTCCGCGTCGGCAGAGGATTGCCGGAGCCCGAGCACTGAGTCTGGTTTGGAGGGCTTTCA
>NW_009597662.1:0-4836 GCF_000690535.1 Cariama cristata | reverse complement strand
CCCCAATATTAATTAATTAAAAAGAGGGGGGAGAGCTAAAAAAAAAAAAGCCAATCTGCTCAATCCTCTGCCTGCAGGCAGACTCTAACGGAAACCACATATGCTTTGCCTCTCCCTATAAGAAATCTTCATTGGGGCATTAAAATACTTAAAAGGATTAGTCGTTAAATACTTGTACATTTGGTTTAATTCACTAGAAACGCTATGTCACAGGGTTACATCAGAAAGCTAGAGAGTTTTAATCTCACTTGCAGTATTTACCTAGATGTTTTATTCCTTCTGCTGCTTGTTACAGGGATGATATTAATATCCTACTTGTCCACAGGGAGGAAGTCAAAAAAAAAAAAAAAAAAAAAGAAAAAGAGCTGGCTGCTGTCTGATGGTATAAAAATATCAAAGAAACTTTTAAGGTAAAACAAAACAAAACAAAACAGCATGAATTGGAGTGTGGCATTCCTTCCCACAGCCTGTTGCCTATTCCTGAGGATGATGATGGAGGGGTAAGGAGCTGTTGTCTTAGGAAAACAGAATAATTTAGTAGATCACACAGGTCTTTGGACACGGGAGATAGTGGTTTTGTTTAAAGCCATCTCCTTTTTTAGCCTCAGTTTCCCTATACAACAGGTGTACACCTCCTCTGTAATTCCTCTTTCAGTGTAGTAGCTAAAAATACACTATTTTTGGCAAGGGTCCAGAAGTTGTCTTCAACTAAGTAAAGAAACAGGGGCCATAAATTTAATGAAGGCAGGTACAGAAATGCCTTACTGTGAATGTCTCAATGGGGAGGGTAAGTGGTGTGTTGGAGGGCATTGTCATGTGAGACTTGACTTTTTTTGAGACTAATGAGAGGAGATGGACTGTTACAGCTTAAACCTTTCCTCAAGTTGTAGGGATTTCTGCACTTAGTCCTGACATTCCTTCTACAGCCTTACTATAGCTATATGCATTCTAAAAGACCTCAAATAATAAGATACCAGTAAAGTTATTTGCTTTTCAAATCAATCGTTACTTTATTCGTATTTCAGGCTGTTTGGGTGAAAAACGAGCTAAGGGTGAAATTCTGGTCCCATTTAAGTGAATGAGTACATTGTCACAGATTTCTGCTAATTTTATAAAAACAAACTCAGTGGAGTGGTATACATTTCTTATTTCCAAGAAAGAAGCCCTGAATCTTCCACAGAAAGGGAAGAAAGGATTAAGACAAGAGAATTTCCATCATCAAGTTGCTTGTTTGCTTTGCAGTGTCTGAACAGCAGAATGACCCATAGCCAACCATTTTCCTTGTATCAAAGGAGTCATCACTATTAAGAATAGTCTCACTGGAAGTTCTACTGTGACTTCAACAAGGCACAACATAATCTCATGGTAATTCATCTTGGCCACCATCCTGAGTCAGGCAACCTCCAGAAATAACAACATAGACTGTCCTGTCAAAAAAAAGTAATAAAAATATAGTGTCACTGGCTTTGTGTATACAGAAGAAAAATTACCATACATATTCCCCATCTCCAATGCACACACATATCTGCCAATAATCTGGAATATAATTGCAGTGCTGAGATTTAATCTCAGATTTTATCCAGTTGAGCCAAACGATACATTGTTCTACAACGGTGAGGTACTGGGTGAGGTCTGGGTAAGCCTCATCAAATTAGGCACGTAGTTGTTCCGGATTCAGAAGAGAACATCCTATTCTAGGGTTGCCCAATCACTCTTCTTACAAACTGTGGAAGAGGAGCACTCCTGGGAATTGACCAGAAGACTTTCTGAATGCCTGAATGATGTAAGCAGTGTAAAAAATACTGTTCATGACATAGTGACTCAGGAGACTTTTTTTTTTTTTTGCCTCTAATAATATATTGCTATTACTTATTTATCTATTTGTTTGTGGAACCCCTCCCTCTGGTGTAGGGTGTTATATACCTCCTAGACCTCTCAGCCTAATTTAATTTTTGAGGTGTCTGAATATCACCCTGCCCTTGACATAAAGGGTATTTTTTTGTGAGGCTTTGTGCCTTGTTGTGCTTTTTTCCCCCTCAAAAGCAGAGAATTGTTTCTTGTATTCAAAGCATAAACGCAGCTGCTCATGAGACTGCTTGGATGAGGACTAGATAAGAGAGTTACATTAGGGCAGAAATTCGGGTCACATCATATCAAACCGAAAGCATCAGGCCAAAGATAGGCTTGGCTAATAATATTTATACATGATCATTTTAAATGTGAAAACTCCTCCTGCCATGAAAGAAATCTCTTTTCAGTCTCAAGTCAGAGCAGGTATTTTCAACAGGGTTATGTCACCGCTTGCTAAAATGCAATGCATTTGCATCTTCTTTGCATTATTTATTGTTATCCTGCAGGCTGGATTGTCACACTAATCATGATTTATGTCACTGAATTTTATCAGCTTCTACTAGGTTATATTTTCAAGTGATGCCCCTGGACTTTAGGAAGAGAAATGTCAGTGCAAGTCTTTTACACCTGTTACACAGCATAGGTGGATGCTGCTTGTTGTCAAAGTCATGCAGAAAAATGTCTCTCCTTCAGTAGCAGCTCCTGGTATTGTGACCTTACCACATCCTTAGCAGACAGACTCTTTAATGCTTTCAAAGCCTTTAGAACCATGTTACAGGAACACTTTATAAGTTTATGCTTGACAGACCAAGGGGAGAATTTTCCAAGTCACCGTGATGTGTGCTGCAATATGTGACATAGTAGGTACTGCATATGATTAGGGCAGAGTGGGTGATGGGGGTGGGGGTTGGAAAAGGTTTTGGGTTGGATATGGAAGATCGCTCCTTGCCTCTGCTACTGACTTTCAGTGTCACCTCGGACAAATCACCTACAAAGTTATTGCTATGTTCCTCATATTTTGTACGTGTGGTATATCCGTTTCTTCTTTTCTTTTTATGTCTTGCCTCTTTGCAATGTTAGCTCCTCAGGGTGAAGACTGAGACTTGCTGTGTGACTATACGTTGCTTGAGAGAATGGGAACCTCGATTTGAGCTTGATGCCACACTCAAAATACAAAAAGTAAAGTTTTCCACCTTTTTCTGGGAAAAAAAAAAAGTGTAACATACAGGATGAAACTTTGAATCATCAGGACTTGCTTAAACACTTGCTCCACTTTAACTTGTGCTGAGAGACTTTACTGTGTCATGGTTTGCCTGTAGGTCCATATAAAGAGCTTGAGTCTGCTACTGTGATTGGTAAACAATGACACTTCATTGCTTGAAAAGGTGAAATGAGGAGTTCAATGAAAAGTTTAGACTTTGTTGGTTGATCTACACTGGTAAATGAAATACTGCTACAGTCGGTATGGTTGTTCAAACTAGACTTGAAGGAGGAGTGGAATAATATCAGGCCTAGCCGTGACAAGCTGTGGGATGACACGTCAAGGTTAGAGGAGTAGGGTGCTGGTGAGGGCCCTTAGCCTGTTGCTCTGACATGTACTGGCTACAATGCAGCACACTTGAAATTTTATGGAGATGAGCCAGGGGCTCCTGAGGTAATGGGACCCAACAGGGAAACAGCAGTGAAATATCTGAAAGGAATTAAGAGGTGCTCCTCTAAGAAGATGAGATTGCCAGCAGCCCAGCTGAAGTGCCTCTACACCAATGCACACAGCACAGGCAACAAACAGGAGGAGTTGGAAGTCACCGTGCTGCTAGAAAGGTATGACCTAGTTGTCATTACTGAAACTTGGTGGGACAAAGCCCATGACTTGAGCGTGGCTATCGATGGCTACAGGCTGTTCAGGAAGGACAGGTGAGGAAGGAAGGGTGGAGGCGTTGCCCTCTACATCAAGAAACGGATAGAGTGTGAAGAGCCTTCTCTGAAGAATAGCCAAGAGCAGGCTGAAAGCTTATGGATAAGAATCAGAGACCAAGGCAACAAAGGGAACCTTGTGGCTGGTGTCTACTACAGGCTGCCCAATCAAAGGGAGCCTATTGACCAAGCCTTCTTACACCAGCAACAGGAGGCATCATGCTTGCAGACTCTTGTCCTGATGGGAGATTTCAACTACTCCAACATCTGCCAGAAAAGTAGCACAGTGAGCTGTAGGCAATCCAGGAGACTCCTGGAATGCATTAAGGATAACCAGAGGGGATGCCATACTGGACCTGTTGGTCACCAACACAAGTGAGATCATTGGTGATGTCAAGACTGGAGGCAGCCTGGGCTGCAGTGATCATGCACTGGTGGAGTTTGCAGTCCTGAGGTGTATGGGACAGGGGAACAGTAAAGTCAGGACCCTGAATTTTAAGAAAGCAAACTTCCGTCTGTTCAAGGAGTTAGTCAACAGGACCCCCTGGGAAACTGTCCTCAGGGACAAGGGAGGAGAGCAGAACTGGCCAATATTTAAGGACACTTGCCACAGAGCACAAGAGCTCTTGATTCCCAGGTGTAAGAAATCAGGAAAGGAAAGCAAGAGACCAGCATAGATAAGTTGAGACCTGCTGGTCAAACCAAAGGGCAAGAAGGAAAGGCACAGGCAGTGGAAGCAGGGACCGGTATCCTGAGAAGTGTATAGGGATGCTGACCGGTTGCGTAGGAATGGGGTCAGGAAGGGCAAGGCGCAGCTGGAGCTGAACTTGGCAAGGGATGTAAAGAATAATAAGGGCTTCTGCAGGTACATCAGCCAGAAGAGGAAAGTCAAAGAAAGCGTAACCTGTCAATGAGCAAGACTGGCAAACTGGTAACAACCGACAAGGAGAACAACAACACTCTATAACATTTTTGCCTCAGTCTTCACTCTCTCTTCTCATGCCTCCAGAGTGGATGGACCACAAGATGGGGACTAGGGGAGCAAAGTCCCTCCCATTGTAAGAGAAGATC
>NW_009597661.1:0-936 GCF_000690535.1 Cariama cristata | reverse complement strand
CCCAGGGTAGTACACCTGCTTAAAGCACTGTTGCAGATGTGTTTGCACAAATTGATGGGCACATGCATACATTTCCTTCCTCCATCTTGGCTGTGCAATGGAAGCAGGTAGCAGGGAGGTCAGGCAAACCACTGGGAATGGCAGCATCTTAAAACACGGCCCCTCAATCCGCCAAGCACATCTGACAGGACTCTTAGGACGGCTCTGTGATAGGTGCTGTTTCCTGACCTACAGGAACAGAGCGCCCTGTTGGTCAGCCTGGTCTGTATGCAGTGGACAAAAACTTAATTCATATTTAGCTTGCTCTTGAAGTAGATAAATCAGGATGCCATTTTTTGTGCCTTCAGTAGAAAGCATGTGAACTTTATTGGCCTTAACAAGGAGGGAATGGGACTCTCCACTACAGGGTTCGTAGGTGACTGGTACCTGAATCTCAGCACTAGGTTAGCAGAGGCAGCGTATAAACATTTCTGCTGAAATTCTCCACACGTGTTCTTCTACGCTCTTCTACCTTCTTCTGCACCTGAGGAAACGGCTGCCGGTCTCTCGGCTAGGCCTGACCCACGCCTCGTGGGGCAGACCGGCTGTTAGCAACGGTCGTTCCTGCCTTTGGCTCTGGTACGAAAGGTGCCAAGTTCTGGCCCAGATGAAAGCAGGTTCTGTGGTTTTCTCCCACCCACACCCCTGAAGCAGAAACGGAGGGTGGGTAGGAAACGGCCACTTTGACCTGCAGCTCACCCAGGACGAACTGCGTGCCTTGGATCCACTTGAAGTACAGCCAACAGTACTGTTTGGTGTCTTGGCGCTCTTGAAACTCAAAGCTGGTGATTAAAAAAAGCCCAAACCTCTGTGTTTTGGCCAGGTGCAGCCTGCTGTACGGAAAACTTGAGGTGAGCCTGCACACAGCCCAGAGCAGTAAGGGGGCCGCAGCGAGCA
>NW_009597660.1:57012-64303 GCF_000690535.1 Cariama cristata | reverse complement strand
GGGGGGGGAAAGACTCCTTTTTACATGTAGTAATGAGGCCAAAAAAAGGAACTCTTCTCTAGCACCTGCATGTGGGGAGAATGATTTTCAAAGGTTTTCCATCCACATTTCAATCACTCCCTGTTGCCTCTTCTAACCTTGTTTTTTTCATGACAAAGGGAGCAAAAGCACAAGTATCTTGAGATTTACAAGTGCTTTCTGACTAACCTGCTACTCCCACATGAAGATTAAGTTAACCAGCTCTGATGTTTTCTCTGTTTACTGTGCACTGTGCAATGAGTTTCTGAATCAAGACCTCACTGCAGAGGATTATGCCTAGAGCACAACCTTTCTTATGTTCAGTTAAAGCAGCAGCTCACACTGGGGTTGAAATTTAATGACATTGTGTTCCCTGCTATGCTTTGTACAAAGGCTTGTGGAAAGAAGGCTTTGGTGCACATAAACAGTAAAACATTTAACATGCTAATAGTTTAATCAAATTATTTAATAACATAGCAGAAAGAAATGAAGAGACACACTTTCACTGACCTTTTTTGGTGAGAGATCTGAAATTTGTTAACTAGCTTGTCATTTTAAAATTATTCAGTTTGTGTTACAGTATTATCTAAATGCCCCAACCTGAGTCAGAATGATGCTGTCAAAATACATTGTACTTTATAGTCCCAGCCCCAGCCCCAAAGGGCTTACAATGCAAACTGGCAACATAGACAAAGAGTCAAAGAAGGCACATCCAAAAACTAAGAGCAGAACAGTGATCCCCTGATATTAGAAGTTAGTAAGTTAGTGATGGTTATCCCTTCTCCTTCTTCATGCTGCCTTAAACACCTTAAAAACAAAACAAAACAAAAGTAATAAATGAAATCCTTCCAAAAATTCTCTTATTGCACCCTGGCTATTTTGTCCCTAGTGCTGAAAAGCTAGTGTAAACCCTTTTGCTTTCAATAATGAGAAAGTGCTCCTTTTTGACCCAGAGTCCTACTCCTAGCAGTGGCTTTAGGAAACAAACATTTAGTAACAGCTGCGGCCAGCTTTGCAGACAGTTGTGAGAAGTCCAGAAATCTGTCAGAACAACAACCACAGTGTCTTTAGCTTCAGAACACAGTAAATATGTTTCACACATTTGTTCCACTCTCAGAAATCACACTGGTACAGTAAAATGTTAGTTGTAGAACTATGGGTAAATGATAACATCTTTTATGCAATCAATTTCAGCTGAGCTTTCTTGTGCCCTTTAAAGTGAACAGGAAGCATCCTGAATTTTCAATCCAAAAGGCAATTATATTTTTAAGTTTAAAGTTTGTATTTTTTCAAACCATTTAAAACTTATGGTACTTTTTTATGAATCTAACTTTTTGAGAAGTAATGAGTCATTGCTACAGTGTTTCTTGAAGACACACAGATATGCTGTGCAGTAGTTAATTGATCATTCATATTTCACAGGATTTTTTTCTTTCCTCACAGAACCATTCCTGATCAAGTGTCTCTTGAACTCCTTATAATGAAGTTGAAAAGACACAAGCCTTATAAACAGAGATTTGTCAAAATAAGTCATATGAATTAATAGAGCTGCTGCCTCGGAGTGAGTAATAGAAACCTGGATGGCTCTTGTGTTAACATTTGAAAATGTGCACTGAAAATTAATCTTTCCTGCCCATGGTGTTTTAACAACGCAGTGGGAAGAGGATTTACTTAGTAACCAGTATCACTGCATTTAAAAAGCAGGTTGGAAAATAGCCATTTAAGCCATATATTGAACATAATCTAAAAAATTCACTGTGACAATGATAAATCCAAAAGCTAATTACATCAGTTGTTCAAACATACAATCATTTGAGACCAAGTGCCCTGGCTTAAAATATGTGGTTTCTGGGTGCTAATTGCCACAAGTGTTTCGGTTGAGTGTGTTTTGTAATTGATGGGAGGACAAAGCAATGTTGTCTCTGTTACACTCATGTTGTAACTAATTGGATAAGATGAACACAGCTTCATGCTCTAAAAGCAGAATCTCCCATAAAGAAGAAATGCTACCATAATTCTATATCAAGCCTGGCAAAAATGTTACAAGTCCTGTGGGCACAAGAAAGGGCGTTCCACTAGTCGAAGATTAAGCATATCTCCTTAGGTTCATTTTCTGTCATCAGAGAAGTGAGACAGCTTCCTCCCAGGGATGATGCAGAGCATCTGCTGTAGGTATGTACGCTGAAATGCTCCTTGAGGACACACCTTTCACATGAGGACGTATCTTTCTACAGTATAACTGTATAGGGAGCATTGCAAAAGTCATCTGAGTTACACAGCACACATATTATCAACATGCCTCCTTCCACGTGTCAGCTTTATAAATTTGGTAAATTATTGCACTAAATCTATCCAGTATAGGTAACTATCGCGAAATCAAGTTTGTGAAAGGAGATTCTTGATACTACTTCACTATTCCTTGGTCCCACATATTAATTGCATAAGAGGCATGAGAGGCATGAGAGGCATGAGAGGCATGAGAGGCATGAGGGAAGGAGGGAAGGAGGGAAGGAGGGAAGGAAGGAAGGAAATATTCTCAGAGCATGCCTGCACTTTCTCTGGGAGATCTGCTATTAGCTGACACAACCTCGTTGCAACGGTTCTCCCTTGGCATTTCAGCACTGCTCTGGCCTGGACAGCACAGGTGAAACGTAGGGTTCCTGTGATCAATCCTTATGCTTCTAAACAATAGATAGGGACTGAGACACACATCTACGCATGTACATAACAGCATATATTAATGAATGGTAGCAGATCATATTACAAAATACCAGATAAAATTATTTCAACCTTCACTATATCCTCTGAACATCTAACCTCATATTGTAACATTTCAGTAAATAACATCCTCTAGCCCTTACACTAATATACTTTTTTTCTTTTCAATAGTAATTTTAATTAATTCATCCTTTCTGACATTTGCATTTGTCTTTAAATGCCACTAGATAACAGGGTTTTAATCATTCCAAATAGCTTTTTAATTATAGACCTAATTACTTTTGCAGAAGGTTAAGCTGCACAAACAGGAATAAAACTGTTTGCTTGTGCTCTGTGTTAAGAATGATGTAGTGTTTTCTCATTAGGTATTCTGTAAACTTACTTGGTCAGTTTTATGTGACATTTGGAAAAAAAAAAAGCACCAAACTGTATATCACAGAAGGCTGGAATTAGATTCTAGGACAGCTTAACACCCAGCTGTGTGGAACAGTCGTTGATCTTTTAATTAATTATGAAATCAAAGTTAGGCATCCTTTTCCATTGCAATGATCATTTTGGGCTGACATATTTGAAAATGTAAAGGTACAGGGGAACATACAATCTTCCTGCTGGATGAAAGATTTCTTCTTCATGAACAGTTCTTCTCATGTATGTGGTTTTTTTTTTTTTCTCTCTGAAAATTTTCCACCACTGATGACACCTTGCTGGGCCAATGGAAAAGAATGTCATACTGGAAAGATTCTATGCCTCTACTGGAGGGTAGCCTGTCTGAGCAAACAAAAACAAGAGTTAATTTACACATCACTTTTGTTATATGTTTTCCTTGAAGGATAGTTCATCCTTTGTGGGTAAAGAAGGTCTAAACAAGACCTGTGTGGGCAGGAGCTCTTTCATTACTATTAAAAAACATGCCAGGTACATTTATATTTTATGGTGTTACTATTATGCTAGAACAGCTGCCTAATTGAATAGCTTTATTTGTACATCAGCTGCTATATACAGTATTTTTTAAAAATCACAAAGCTAAATTTAGCTCAGGAAACTGAAACTTACATATTTTGCTGCTCCTCTAGTCCAAATGGGCTAATTAGAATTGAAAAGCCAAAATACATTCTCCATCTATGGGCTTGACTCCCATTTGATAGTCTATATCTCACTAAGGTTAAATAATCTCAAGATGCCAACATGCTATCTTTCAGAGTTTATTCCACCCTTGTGCCCACTGATGATTTAATCATGTTAATATGTATATGTTAGTTGTACTTTTCCACTTTTCTTGGTTTGATTCTATTCAAGGGAACCTTACTGTTAGCTTGTGCTGTATCTATCTATCGCTTTAGAAAAAGTAAACTCTCCTTTCAACAGAGCTAAAAATAAAAATAAGCCTAAGTACAAAGTTTAGGGCAAGAAAGAGGATTCAAAGTCTCTTACCGAACAATATCACACATAAAAAATATACACTTGAGGATGCAGATGTAATTGCAAATATCTCATTATCAAACCACTTGGTGGACTACTCAGTGGATAAGGACTTGACTTGGTGATTGCACTCAAAGAGTTACGACCACCAGCTCAATGTCTGGGTGGAGATCAGTGACAACAGGAGGCCCTCAGGAGTCTGTATTGAGAACAGTATTATTTAGCATCTTTGTCGAGGACGTGGACAGTGGGATTGAGTGCACCCTCAGCAAGTTTGTGAATGACACCGATCTGAGTGGTGTAGTTGATACTCTAGAGGGAAGGGATGCCTTTCAGAGGGACGTTGACAGGCTAGAGAGGTGGGCCTATGTGAACCTCATGACATTTGATAAGGCCAAGTGCAAAAACGTCCTGCACCTGAATCTGAGCAATCCCCCAAATCAATGCAGACTGGGAGATAAATGGATTGAGAAAAGCCCTGCAGAGAAGGACTTGGGGGTATCGGTGGATTAAAAACTGGATATGAGCCAGCAATATGTACTCGCAGTCCAGAAAACCAATTGCATCCTGGGCAGCTTTGGATGCAGTGACCAGCAGGTCAAGGGAAGTGATTCTGCCCATCTACTCCACTCTTATGAACCTCCCCCTCCCCCCGAGCAGTACTGCCTTCAGCTCTGGGTCCCCCAGCATAAGAAAGACATGGACCTGTTGGAGCAAGTCCAGAGAAGGGCCATGAAGATGATCAGAGGACAGGAGCACCTCTCCTATGAGGAAAGGTTGAGAAACTTGGGGTTTCTGGACAACAGAAGACTCCAGTGAGACCTTATAGCAGTCTTCCAGTACTTAAAGGGAGCCTACAGCAAAGATGGGGAGGGACTGTATTGGGTAGTGTAGTGATAGGACGAATGAGGAACGATTTTAAACTGAAACAAGGTAGATTTAGATTAGATATTAGGAAGAAATTCTTTACTGTGGGGACCGTGAGGCACTGGAACAGGTTGCCCTGAGAAGCTGTGGATGTCCAATCCCTGGAATTGTTCAAGGCCAGATTGGATGGGGCTTTGAGCAACCTGGTCTGGTAGAAGATGTCCCTGTCCATTGCAGGGGGGTTGGAACTGGGTGGTCTTTAAGGTCCCTTCCAACCCAAACCGTTCTATGATTCTATGATAAACTGCTGAATTTGGAGAAGGTGAATTCATTTGGTTTTGAGATTTTGTTACCTTCAAATGAGACACTAAAGATATGTTAGATTGCTTTTTTTGCTTACTTCACTTAGGATTTATAGTGTATATGAAAGACCAGAGTACTTATAGTTTCACTGCTATCTTTGGTGTTATTTGGATTTGTTCTAATTTTGCACATGTGCAAAATATATGGGTAAAACATGTACTCTTTCTTCTTCATTCAATATGTAGCTTTTTATTTTCTCAGAAACGTAACATAGTAAAGAGTAAGACATTTGGAATGAATGGATGAAAGTACAATTGTTTCATTCAAGAAGTGCTTTAGGCAGTAAAGAAATATTTGTTTGAATACTTAATATGCATGGAGTAATGGCAAGACCTGTAATAGTGTCAGACTAGTAGAGAAGACCAAAAAAAATTAAGCTGTGGATACCCCATCCCTGGAAGTGTACAAGGTCAGGTTGGATAGGTCTTTCAGCAACCTAATCTAGTGAAACGTGTCCCTGCCCAAGACAGGGAAGGGGTGAAACTAAAAGATTTTAAAGGTCCCTTCCAGCCCAAACCATTTTATGATTCAATGAATCTCTCCAGGTTTGTTTTCTATGGGATTCTTCCAGGCAGATCTTTGAACAGTCTCCTGAAGTCCAGAGCTATTATCCTGCTTTCTGCTCCCTCCTGTCATGATTCTGAACTCTACAATCTCATCACTGGTAACCGAGGCTGCCATCAGCTTTCACATTCCTGATCAGTTCTTCCATGTTTGTAAGTATGAAGGCATATCTAATTTTTCAGTATGTCAACTGACTTTTCAACTTGAGAATTCTTGGGTTCTCACAATGGCAAGGTATCTCTACTCAGTTCCCAGTCTTCCAGTTGATCAATGGTATCTTCCAAAGACAGAATAATGGATATGGTAGTATCCTAATGACATCTTCCTGTAATAGAAATAATGGACCCTCAGGTATTTTTAGGATACTGGTGTTATCTTTCTTTCCTCCCCGCGCCCCCGGAGTCATCTTCTGTCAAAGCCAAGAATCCATGTCTGTAAGAAGCATGAGGTCAAAGAAGCAAGTTCTCCTTAATGGCTGATAGACTGGATTCATTTACGCCTATCAAATCTACTGCTTTTTACATTTCAGATGTTAGACTTTACGACAAGGTTCTGAACTCAAGAAGGGAGTCACTTGCTTGAGTGTAGAAATATGAACATAATTGCTTATGATTAGATACTGAATTTCTAAACTAGCTTTGGTGTATTGAAGCAAATTTAGTTTAAAAATAGCTTTATAGTGCAAGAAGTAAGTACCTTGAGACATGACGACTTTGCAGCATGAAAGTACAGCCCTAAGACTCCCAAAACTTTGACACAGCTCTTGGATTGTCTATATTTTCTCATCCGAAGAGAACCTATAACAGCACTTTCCAAAAACATGATTCTTCCCTGACAGCTAGTGCCTTTATAGAATGTTGCTTTTCCCTCTATGCTGCAAGTTATAAAAAGACAGATAGGCCAGATGCAATAAAACCATCTTGTTTTGTGGTGATTCTCTGCACTAAAAGCATACAATTAGCTGCTTGATATCTTGCAGGCCTTGCCCTTATTGCTCCTACTCAAGGTTAATTTGGTAGCCACATAACTGAAGTCTCATTAATGCAAGATCAGGTTCTCCTCTGCGGTCTTATGCTTATAATTTTCTTCTGGGTACTTGCAACATTATACTCAGGCTGTATGGCAAAAGAAAACAAAATGTCTTACAGCTGTGATGGCCCAGAAACAAACAATAAGAGGTGGTCATAAGATTACCGCATATGACTCTATCACCCCATTCTTAGTTTTTGTATCCCCATTTTGTTGCCAAAGGAAGACAGATCAAGTTTAATTATTCAAAGCAATTGAGCAACAATTTTTTTTATAGCAGCATGAGGTAGATACCAAGCCAAAAATTATTGTG